>NC_061863.1:42635390-42741616 GCF_907164915.1 Impatiens glandulifera | reverse complement strand
GTAGAGTTGGGAAATGGGTTGGATCAACATGAATTGACATGATACACGCGATATTAGTACGTAACGACACTATATGATAATTTTTCACTCAGATTGTGAGTTGGACACGACACAAACACAAGACGACACACTTACGATTATGAGTTTATACAATTGTAACACGGTCACGAGTCGACACGGACACAACACGAGTATAAACACAACATTAATACGTATCAAATTTGTGCTGAATAAGTAACATGACTCATGCGCACCCACATGATGCAACAAAGAGAATAGACGATGTAACCTGTAGAAAAAGAAATCAAAAATATTATAATCAATCAACATATGATCCACCTATCACGGGAATTCCAAAAATAATAATAACTATAGTTAATTAATATATTTAAAACCAAAACTACATACCCTGTCACCAACAACAAAAAAAATGTCAAAATGGAAAAATTCATTACCCTACGTCTGACCAACATGGCAAAATATCAATCCCCGCCATGCATAGACTCCACAAACACTTGATTATGTTAGATATCATGAGGAATCTAGTGTCACCAATAAAACATAACATAACTCAAGTTAGATAAGACAATGAAAAGAAGATGTGAATCATATTAAAATACAATTTGGGAATGACATAAAATTATAAAATATTGTTTAACCTGAAATGAATGAACTAACGTTCATGGGAAAATCCCTAGTGGTCGCCATGACACATATGACCATACCAGCGAAGACAAACTGAATAATGCGAAGAACAAGACCGCCTTTTGTTCCAAACATACACTGCATCTTAGTCATCCGTAACATGTCATCCACAAGAGCCGGTATCGGTTCCACGTAGAGTTGGGAAATGGGTTGGATCAACATGAATTGACATGATACACGCGATATTAGTACGTAACGACACTATATGATAATTTTTCACTCAGATTGTGAGTTGGACACGACACAAACACAAGACGACACACTTACGATTATGAGTTTATACAATTGTAACACGGTCACGAGTCGACACGGACACAACACGAGTATAAACACAACATTAATACGTATCAAATTCGTGTTGAATAAGTAACATGACTCATGCGCACACACATGATGCAACAAAGAGAATAGACGATGTAACCTGTAGAAAAAGAAATCAAAAATATTATAATCAATCAACATATGATCCACCTATCACGGGAATTCCAAAAATAATAAAAACTATAGTTAATTAATATATTTAAAACCTAAACTACATACCCTGTCACCAACAACAAAAAATGTCAAAATGGAAAAATTCATTACCCTACGTCTGACCAACATGGCAAAATATCAATCCCCGCCATGCATAGACTCAACAGACACTAGATAATGACAGTATCATGATGAATCTAGTGCCACCAACAAAATATAACACAACTAAAATCAGATAAGTCAATGAAAAACAAATATGAAACATATTAAAATACAATTTGAGGACGACATAAATGTATAAAATATTATTTAACCTGAATAAACTGACGTCAATGGGAAAATCCCTAGTGGTGGCCATGACACATAAGTCTATACCAGCGAAGGCAAACTGAATAATACGAAGAACAAGGCTGCATTTTGTTTAAGGCATAGTCTGCATGTTGGTCATTCTCGACATGTCATCCACAAGAGCCGATATCGGTCTCACATATAGCTGAACAATGTGTTGGATCAACATGAATCGACACGATACAACACGATATTTGTACGAAACGACAATATATGATAATATCTCACTCGGATCGTGAGTTGGACTATATACAAGCACGAGACATCACAATCACGAATATGAATTTATAAGATCGCATCACGGTCATGAGTCGACACGGACACAACATGAGTATAGACACAATATTAACACATATCAAGCTCGTGCTGAATAAGGAACATGACTCCTATGCACCCACATGATGCATCCAAGAGACTAGACGATGTCGCTGCTAAAAATAAAAACCAAAAAAATTATAATCAATCAACATATAATCCATCTATTACGGGACTTCCAAAAATAATAATATATATACAATAATTAATATGTTTAAAACTAAAAGTACATAACTCGTCACCAACAATAAAGAAAGTCAAAATGGAAAAATTCATTAGTCTACGTCTGACCAACATGACAAAAATATCAATCCCCGTCATGCAGAGACTCCACAAACACTTGATTATGTTAGATATCATGAGGAATCTAGTGTCACCAATAAAACATAACATAACTCAAGTTAGATAAGACAATGAAAAGAAGATGTGAATCATATTAAAATACAATTTGGGAATGACATAAAATTATAAAATATTGTTTAACCTGAAATGAATGAACTAACGTTCATGGGAAAATCCCTAGTGGTCGCCATGACACATATGACCATACCAGCGAAGACAAACTGAATAATGCGAAGAACAAGACCGCCTTTTGTTCCAAACATACACTGCATCTTAGTCATCCGTAACATGTCATCCACAAGAGCCGGTATCGGTTCCACGTAGAGTTGGGAAATGGGTTGGATCAACATGAATTGACATGATACACGCGATATTAGTACGTAACGACACTATATGATAATTTTTCACTCAGATTGTGAGTTGGACACGACACAAACACAAGACGACACACTTACGATTATGAGTTTATACAATTGTAACACGGTCACGAGTCGACACGGACACAACACGAGTATAAACACAACATTAATACGTATCAAATTCGTGTTGAATAAGTAACATGACTCATGCGCACACACATGATGCAACAAAGAGAATAGACGATGTAACCTGTAGAAAAAGAAATCAAAAATATTATAATCAATCAACATATGATCCACCTATCACGGGAATTCCAAAAATAATAAAAACTATAGTTAATTAATATATTTAAAACCTAAACTACATACCCTGTCACCAACAACAAAAAATGTCAAAATGGAAAAATTCATTACCCTACGTCTGACCAACATGGCAAAATATCAATCCCCGCCATGCATAGACTCAACAGACACTAGATAATGACAGTATCATGAGGAATCTAGTGCCACCAACAAAATATAACACAACTAAAATCAGATAAGTCAATGAAAAACAAATATGAAACATATTAAAATACAATTTGAGGACGACATAAATGTATAAAATATTATTTAACCTGAATAAACTGACGTCAATGGGAAAATCCCTAGTGGTGGCCATGACACATAAGTCTATACCAGCGAAGGCAAACTGAATAATACGAAGAACAAGGCTGCATTTTGTTTAAGGCATAGTCTGCATGTTGGTCATTCTCGACATGTCATCCACAAGAGCCGATATCGGTCTCACATATAGCTGAACAATGTGTTGGATCAACATGAATCGACACGATACAACACGATATTTGTACGAAACGACACTATATGATAATATCTCACTCGGATCGTGAGTTGGACTATACACAAGCACGAGACATCACAATCACGAATATGAATTTATAAGATCGCAACACGGTCATGAGTCGACACGGACACAACATGAGTATAGACACAATATTAACACATATCAAGCTCGTGCTGAATAAGGAACATGACTCCTATGCACCCACATGATGCATCCAAGAGACTAGACGATGTCGCTGGTAAAAATAAAAACCAAAAAAATTATAATCAATCAACATATAATCCATCTATTACGGGACTTCCAAAAATAATAATATATATACAATAATTAATATGTTTAAAACTAAAAGTACATAACTCGTCACCAACAATAAAGAAAGTCAAAATGGAAAAATTCATTAGTCTACGTCTGACCAACATGACAAAAATATCAATCCCCGTCATGCAGAGACTCCACAAACACTTGATTATGATAGATATCATGAGGAATCTAGTGTCACCAATAAAACATAACACAACTCAAGTTAGATAAGACAATGAAAAGAAGATGTGAATCATATTAAAATACAATTTGGGAATGACATAAAATTATAAAATATTGTTTAACCTGAAATGAATGAACTAACGTTCATGGGAAAATCCCTAGTGGTCGCCATGACACATATGACCATACCAGCGAAGACAAACTGAATAATGCGAAGAACAAGACCGCCTTTTGTTCCAAACATACACTGCATGTTAGTCATCCTTAACATGTCATCCACAAGAGCCGGTATCGGTTCCACGTAGAGTTGGGAAATGGGTTGGATCAACATGAATTGACATGATACACGCGATATTAGTACGTAACGACACTATATGATAATTTTTCACTCAGATTGTGAGTTGGACACGACACAAACACAAGACGACACACTTACGATTATGAGTTTATACAATTGTAACACGGTCACGAGTCGACACGGACACAACACGAGTATAAACACAACATTAATACGTATCAAATTCGTGTTGAATAAGTAACATGACTCATGCGCACACACATGATGCAACAAAGAGAATAGACGATGTAACCTGTAGAAAAAGAAATCAAAAATATTATAATCAATCAACATATGATCCACCTATCACGGGAATTCCAAAAATAATAAAAACTATAGTTAATAAATATATTTAAAACCAAAACTACATACCCTGTCACCAACAACAAAAAATGTCAAAATGGAAAAATTCATTACCCTACGTCTGACCAACATGACAAAATATCAATTCCCGCCATGCATAGACTCAACAGACACTAGATAATGACTGTATCATGATGAATCTAGTGCCACCAACAAAATATAACACAACTAAAATCAGATAAGTCAATGAAAAACAAATATGAAACATATTAAAATACAATTTGAGGACGACATAAATGTATAAAATATTATTTAACCTGAATAAACTGACGTCAATGGGAAAATCCCTAGTGGTGGCCATGACACATAAGTCTATACCAGCGAAGGCAAACTGAATAATGTGAAGAATAAGGTCGCATTTTGTTCCAGGCATAAACTACATGTTAGTCATCCTAGACATGTTATCCACAAGAGCTTGTATCGGTCCCACCTAGAGCTAGGAAATGAGTTGGATTAACAAGAATCGACACGATACAACACGATATTAATACGGAACGACACTATATGATAATATCGTACTCGGATTGTAAGTTGAACACAATACAAGCACGAGATGATACAATCACAATTATGAGTTTATACGACCGTAACACGGTCACGAGTCGACATAGACACACAAGTATAAACACAACATTAACACGTATCAAGCTCGTGCTGAATAAGTAACACGACTCCTACGTATCCACATGATACATCAAAGAAAATAGACGATGTCACTTGTAGAAACATAAACCAATAACATTATAATCAATCAACATATATTCCATCTATCACGAGAACTTCCAAAAATAATAATAATTATAGTAATTAATATATTTAAAACTAAAAGTACATACCCCGTCAACAACAACAAAAAAATATTAAAATGGAAAAATTCATTAGCCTATATCTGACCAACATGGAAAAATATCAATCCCCGCCATGCACAAACTCCACAGACACTGGATAATGATATATATCAAGAGGAATCTAGTGCCACCAAAAAAATATAACACAACTAAAGTGAGATAAGACAATGAAAAACAGATATGAAACATATTAAAATATAATTTGGGAATGAAATAAAAGTATAAAATATTGTTTAACCTAGACTGACGTCAATGGAAAAATCCCTAGTGGTGGCCTCGACACATAAGGTTATACCAGCGAAGGCAATGTGAATAATGCGAAGAACAAGGCTGCATTTTGTTCAAGGCATAGTCTGCATGTTAGTCATTCTCGACATGTCATCCACAAGAGCCGATATCGGTCTCAAATATAGCTGAACAATTTGTTGGATCAACATGAATCGACACGATACAACACGATATTTGTACGAAACGACACTATACGATAATATCTCACTCGGATCGTGAGTTGGACTATACACAAGCACGAGACATCACAAACACGAATATGAATTTATAAGATCGCAACACGGTCATGAGTCGACACAGACACAACATTAGTATAGACACAATATTAACACATATCAAGCTCGTGCTGAATAAGGAACATGACTCCTATGCACCCACATGATGCATCCAAGAGAATACACGATGTCGCTGGTAAAAATAAAAACCAAAAAAATTATAATCAATCAACATATAATCCATCTATTATGGGACTTCCAAAAATAATAATATATATACAATAATTAATATGTTTAAAACTAAAAGTACATAACTAGTCACCAACAACAAAGAAAGTCAAAATGGAAAAATTCATTAGTCTACGTCTGACCAACATGACAAAAATATCAATCCCCGTCATGTAGAGACTCCACAAACACTTGATTATGATAGATATCATGCGGAATCTAGTGTCACCAATAAAACATAACACAACTCAAGTCAGATAAGACAATGAAAAGCATATGTGAATCATATTAAAATACAATTTGGGAATGACATAAAATTATAAAATATTGTTTAACCTGAAATGAATAAACTAACGTTCATGGGAAAATCCCTAGTGGTCGCCATGACACATATGGCCATACCAGCGAAGACAAACTGAATAATGCGAAGAACAAGACCACCTTTTGTTCCAAACATACACTGCATCTTAGTCATTCTTAACATTTCATCCACAAGAGCCGGTATCGGTTCCACCTAGAGTTGGGAAATGGGTTGGATCAACATGAATCGACATGATACACGCGATATTAGTACGTAACGACACTATATGATAATTTCTCACTCAGATTGTGAGTTGGACACGACACAAACACAAGACGACACACTTACGATTATGAGTTTATACAATTGTAACACGGTCACGAGTCGACACAGACACAACACGAGTATAAACACAACATTAATACGTATCAAATTCGTGTTGAATAAGTAACATGACTTATGCGCACACACATGATGCAACAAAGAGAATAGACGATGTAACCTGTAGAAAAAGAAATCAAAAATATTATAATCAATCAACATATGATCCACCTATCACGGGAATTCCAAAAATAATAAAAACTATAGTTAATTAATATATTTAAAACCAAAACTACATACCCCGTCACCAACAACAAAAAATGTCAAAATGGAAAAATTCATTACCCTACGTCTGACCAATATGGAAAAATATCAATCCCCGCCATGCATAGACTCAACAGACACTAGATAATGACAGTATCATGAGGAATCTAGTGCCACCAACAAAATATAACACAACTAAAATCAGATAAGTCAATGAAAAACAAATATGAAACATATTAAAATACACTTTGAGGACGACATAAACGTCAATGGGAAAATCCCTAGTGGTGGCCATGACACATAAGTCTATACCAGCGAAGGCAAACTGAATAATGCGAAGAAAAAGGTCGCATTTTGTTCCAGGCATAGACTGCATGTTGTACATCCTAGACATGTATCCACAAGAGCCTGTATCGGTCCTCACCATAGAGCTGGAACAATGAGTTGGATTAACATGAATCGACACGATACAACACGATATTAATACAGAACGACACTATATGATAATATCGTACTCGGATTGAAAGTTGAACACAATACAAGCACGAGATGATACAATCACAATTATGAGTTTATACGACCGTAACACGGTCACGAGTCGACACAGACACAACACAAGTATATACACAACATTAACACGTATCAAGCTCGTGCTGAATAAGTAACACGACTCATACGTATCCACATGATATATCAAAGAAAATAGACGATGTCACTTGTAGAAACAAAAACCAATAACATTATAATCAATCAACATGTATTCCATCTATCACGAGAACTTCCAAAAATAATAATAATTATAGTAATTAATATATTTAAAACTAAAAGTACATACCCCGTCAACAACAACAAAAAATATTAAAATGGAAAAATTCATTAGCCTATATCTGACCAACATGAAAAAATATCAATCCCCGCCATGCACAGACTCCACAGACACTGGATAATGATATATATCATGAGGAATCTAGTGCCACCAACAAAATATAACACAACTAAAGTGAGATAAGACAATGAAAAACAAATATGAAACATATTAAATAATAAATCTATTATAATAATTTAATTTTGATAATATATTAATATATATTTATAATTTTTACCTACCTTTCCATTAAATTATAATATAATAATATATATTTATAAATATTTCTAATAAAAATCTATTAAATTTCTATCCACCTTTCCCATTAATTTTTTCAAACTATCCATAACTTTCCCATTTCTTTCAAAACAACACACCTTTACAGTAAATTTTCAAATTAAATCTATTTATATTTTCATTCAATTAATAAATTATTAAATATTTTTTATTTGAATAATTATATGTAAGTTTTTAAATCATATTTTAAATAATCCACATTCAAATTATTATTTATGAAACTATATGTTAAAATTTATATCTACACATCTTACATATTAATTAGTTTTTTAAATAATATATTTAACACATTTAACTTATTAAATTAATTTAAGTTTTTTAAATTAAAATAAATAAATTAATAATCATATTTATAATTTTAATAACAATATAATTTAATATATATATATATAAATAAATAATTAACATGAGTGTGTCAAGACACAACATGACACACATAAAACGGATATCGAACACGATACGGTTAAGTTAAAACTCTAGTCGGAATTATACTAAATACGAATTAGCACGATACGAATAAATTTGTGGATACAAATTAACACGACACGAAAAGCCCATGGATCATAATATTTTAAGTGAATTAAGACACGATATGACATGTAAAAGATTAAAACACGACACAACACGACATGATTGAGAGTCTAACACGACTTGTCTGAGTCAAATACGACAATTTAGGTAGGGGTGAGCAAATGAGTAAAACCAATCCGTTTTGTCCGATCCGTATTAAATCCAAACTAAATTTATCCAATCCGTAATTCAAACCATTTTACTAATTAATACGGATCGGATACGAATTGGATTGAAAATGGTTTAGATAATCCAAACTAAAAAATATTTATATATATCAATTTGAAATTAGTTAACATTTTTTTTAAATTCGAATTTTTTATTATTATTAAATTTGAATCTGAAAATAATAATAAAAATAATAATAAAAAAATAGAAATAAAAATAAATATAGTTGTAAAAGTGATATAAGTAAAATATATATTATATTGAGATAAAATTTAATTTAAAGAAAAATAAATTAAAAAATAAATTTTTATTTATATAGTTTGGATAATCCTAATTTAATCCGATCCGATCTCAATCCAATCCGAATTAGTATTTAAGATTCAAATTGGATTTCGGATTAATCCACCCAATTTTCACCCTTACATTTGGGTACACGTGTGGCAAGCTGATATACATCTCTGCAAGTTAAGAAATAAAAGGTAACAAGTAGTTATATTTAAAAAGATGAAAGCAATAGTAATATATTGCAGAAAAATTGCTTCAATTGAATCACTTCATCTTATAATTAATGTATGTTTTAAAGCATATCAAATACCATTTTATGGTTTGCTTCTAAAAGATGATTGTGTTGACAATTTAACTTGAATTCAGCAGTAAGCTTAATCTTAATTTAATACTTAATTTCTCTCCATAATAACATTAATTTTGTCTCTAATAGTAATGACTCGACAGGGAACTCCTAATGTTAATAATGAGTATTTACTATCTATTATTTTGTTGTTTCTATCTCATATCTATGCACTAGATAATTTTGTTGACCAATTTTATAAAGACAACAAAGTAATTTATTCATTCATGTCCAAAAAAAACATACATAAGATAGCTAGCTAGCTGTCCAAATAAACCATATTCACACAATAGTACATACAAAGCCTTCCTAAATGTTATTATATCTTGATCCAAATTTGTTTCTATAAAGCAATAATATTTTCAAATAATCTTCAACTAATAAGTAACCCAACACAAGTAGAAGATAAATTACCCGGTAATATCCAGAGCAGGATGAGAGACGAGAAGGCGGTCAGAATCCATCCCAAAAATGTCAGTGCAATGTATGTCTAGAACATCCTTACATCTATCTGATCACTTATGACCGGGGTCATGGATGTGTCCATAATATGACCGCTGCTCCGAGCGATCCCAATAATGTGATCTTCAAAATACAATAAAATTATAATAAGTGAAGTTAATTTCAAATGAAAATAGGAGTAACTAGTGATCTTCAAAATACAATAAAATTATAGATAGACTTACACACTCTACAACGAAACTAATGGACAATGAAAGACAACTGTGGAAACGAGTCTCCTTCCAGAAGGCCCAGCAGGCGTCTGCAACAGTCATCACGGCGCTCCAGACTATTTGCCAAACTTTCGGAGCAATCATATATCTGCACATGTTGCTAGAATTAGAATTTAGACAAATAAATTTTATATATGTTGCCTGTAAGTAACTCATGTATCCATAGTAACTTTATCCATTAATTTCCAAACAGTTGAAACAAGCGTGCGATAAAATGGTTATTTCCAAAGTCCTACTACTATTGGGGTTAGACAGCAATTCTGTGTCCCACAACATAAAATGGTGTCATATTATTTTTTGTTTGTTTTATTTATTGCTTACATCATCTTCACTCTCTTTCTCTTTCTGAAAATAAAAAATACTTAACATTTTACATCGTCAAGGAATTAAAACCATATAGCCAAGACTTAGATTATAACATGCTTCTTTTTGTAAGATTCTCATTTTTTCTGCTTCGTAGAGAATAGACTATGATGATCTGGTAGAAGAAATCATATAATTTCTGAATTTGTTAATAAAAAAACCAAATTAGAAAGAATACAAATGCATCACTACTTGAAGCTTCTGGAGATTAATCACACAAATTTATTCATTGATTCATATATATTTAAGTATACTCCAAATGAAGTTCGCTAATAATTTCTAATTTCAATCTCACAAAGTATGATAGAAGATTTAATTATTCTCAAAAGGAAGTAAAACATATAATGAATACTGTCAGGCCGGCCGAGAGGTGAGAAGCATTTTATAAAAACATATTAAATATACAAATTAAATATATAACTAAATTATTGATTTTAAAAAAGAAAAAATACCTATTGTGATACGTATTGATATGCTTTTGGTGATTTTAAAGTCTTCTTTAATAATAGTTATGATATATTGTATATAATGTTTTATAATAAAAAAATATGATAGACATTTTAAAATGAGAAGAAATTATGAAAGATAAACATAAGAACAAGAATATATAAAAAAATAAATTTAAAAGTATTAAAATGTAACCTCAAAAATTATTTTCAGGTTAGGGTTGGATTTATGATAAATAAAATTAAAATGTTAGGGATGGAAAAACTGCTACAATATAATTAATATAATTAGTGATATAAAAGTTACAATGGACATAAATAAAAATAAGCCTAATATTAAGGATAAAAAAATGCTATAAAAAATAATAAATCATTTATAAATTAAAATAAAGGAAAGAAAAAAGATTAATATATTATTTATTACATATAATATGGAAAAGAAAAAAAAATTATTATATTATATATAATATAGAGAGAAATAATTAATATATTATTATATAATATGGAGAGAGAAAAAAACTATTATTATATATAATATAGCGAGAAGAAATTAAATGTATTACAATGAAATGAATATAAAAGAAATGAGTAATCATATATACAACACCTTTATACAGCATCTTCATATTTTATATAACGGTGCTGTATATATCATTACTTAAAAAAATATGATATTCTACGGTAAAATAGATATTTTATAATATATAATTAATTATATTCTATATATTTTAAAAATAAAAAATTTGGAGGCCCTAGGCCTATTCAATTTGCGGTATTAATTACCATATTCGCAAAAACGAGTAACTAGACAGCCTTTCTCAACGCAACACTCTATACTTAATAGAATTGACACAAAAATTCTAGAGAGAAAATGAACTCTTACAAAGAAAATAATAATATTATATCACTTAAATCCTTAATGGTGTGTGCTAGGCAAATACCACTTTAATAGTTTAAAACCAATTACCACCTTAACGATACTTACAATAAAGACAATAAAGAGAGAAAAAATCAATATATTATTTATTAGATATAATATGGAAAAGAAAAAAAATAATATATTATAATATTATATATAATATAGTGAGAAATAATTAATATATTATTATATAATATATAGAGAAAAAAAAATATAATTATATATAATATAGCGAGAAAAAACTAAATATAAAAGAAATATGATATTAGACGTAAAATATATATTTTATAATATATAATTAATTATATTATATATTTTAAAAATAAAAAATTTGGAGGCCTCGGGCCTATGCAATTTGCGAGTTACGATCTTCGCAAAAACGAGTAACTAGACAGTCTTTTTTAACGCAACACTCGATGCTTAATAGAATTGACACAAGAATTCTAAAGTGAGAATGAACTCTTACAAAAAAAATAATAATATTATATCACTTGAATTCTTAATGGTCTGCTAGCCAACTACCACCCTAATGACTTACTACCAACTACCACCTTAATGGCTTACTAACCAACCATCACATTAAATGGCTCATTAATGTAAGGCATACTTTCTTACAAGGTTTCTAGAATGTTCTTTGGGTTGGGCTCTCATGGATAATTTATCCCCTTAGGTTAGATACACAAGGGAGCCGTGACATTCTCTCCACTCATTCCGGCGACGACCTCGTCGCATCCTCTTTGTAGGTATGGATGATGTCTCCAAATGTGATAGAACTTTTGAGCGATATGCTAGCTTTCAAACCCATTTCTTCTCTATGAAGGGGTCTTCGTATCGCCTCACAAGCCCCTCTTGAACTTTGAAAAATCGTATCTCTTGATGGATGAAAAGTTTTAGTATCACTCGGTTTCCTCCGAACTCCAAGTGTCTTCTCTTCTTGTCCTCCCATTTCTTCATTCTTGGTGGCCTTGTCAATTTCAAACTTTCCTTTCTTGAAGAGTAACTCCTCCGGTTGTCTATTCAATTCCTCCAATTTGGGAGGTTCCATGCGATAAAGGATTGTCGCTGATGGTTTAGTACCTTTGACTAACTCTTCTCTGTGATCCACCTCTCTCTCATGGTAGAGTTTATTTGGAAATTTAGTGGGCATTACATCTTGAACTTTCTTTAGGACAATTGTAACTTCCGGAGGCGTCTTCTCTTGGACCGCAATTTTATCATCTTCTTACAAAGTAACAAAAGATGATGGGTAAGCCTTTGCACACCTTTTGAGAGTTACATGGCATAGAGGTGCCTAGTTTCTCTATTGCCTTCTCTTGTTAAAGGTATTCTACAAGTATTGCATTGCTCTAGAATGTACATAGTATTGGCAAAAGGGAGTAGAAAGGAATTTACCTTGTCTAAGAACTCTATGCCGAAAACCATTTTGTAGTTGTCCATGTCAATAATGGAGAAATCCACAAGGCTAGTCCACTTCCCCAGGTCGACCTTTACATTACGAGCAACTCCATAAGTTGCACTTGGTGCCGAGTTGATTGCTTTAAGCCACCCCTTCTCTTTGGTGTACCTTATCCCCAGTCTTCACACCTTCTCTAGAATGTTGTTGTTCGCTCCCGTATCCAATAAAGCTTTAACCATGTGGTTTCTTACTTTTGTCTCCACGAATAGTCGTCATTTCTTCGCGGACTTTGGCTCCTCAAACTTTGCTTTAACGACACTAAGGAGATTTAACGACCCGAATTGAGCTTCATCATGAAGGTGTTCTTGCTCCTCCATCAAATCAGATAGTTTGTTCTTCATAGGGAACTCTCTTACTTTATGCGGACCTTCACAAAAATAACACTTTAATCCGGGGTCTCTTTCCACGTTTCTCGTCCCGATCTCCTTTACCACCGGACTTCGTAAACTTAGCTGGATTTTCATTTATATAGAAATGGTCCCCACCATTTCCCCCCTCGTCATTCCTCTCATAGATCGACTTTGGTTTCTCTTGTCTTCTCATTTCAACAAGAGATCCAGCCACAGAAATAGTGGTGTTTAGATCTTGGACACCACGCCGTTCCAGCTCCAGTTTTACCCACATTTGTAGACCATCAGTGAAGGCAAACAATGCTTCGTCGTATGAGTAGTTAGGCATCTCAAGGAGAGTAGCGATGAACTCCTTGATATACTCCTTGATACTCTCCCTTTGTGAGAGTAGCCGCAACTATGCCCTTACTTCTCGAATGACGTTTTCAGGATAGAACTGTCTCTTGAGTTCCTCATTTAATTCATCCCAAGTATTAATAGAACACATACCTCTTCCTATGTCGCTACTCCTTCGCCTCCACCACAACATTTCAGTGTCTTCTAAGTATGTCGTGGTAGTATCAATCTTCCTCGCCTCTTCCACTAGGCTGAGTGCTTTGAAGTACTAATCTAGACCCCATAAGAAGTTGTTGATCTCTTTTGCGTTCCTCTCTCCTAAATATGCTGTAGGCCTTGGAATGTCTATCCTTGTTGGATTAGGGACTCATATAGGCGCACGTCTGCACTCTTGCACAACCGCATTCTTGAGTAATTCCATTTCCTCTTCAGTGACTTGTAATTTAGATGTCATTACCTCGAGTTTCTCGTTCAAGGTATTGATCTCACCAATGAGGGTCTGCTCCATGACCTGAGTTTTCTCTTGACATTTAGACAACCCCTCGTTCAAGGCACCTTGCATCCTTTCTCGGAACTCGTCTCTCTCATTCTCGAGCTCAGTGATGCGTTCCTCTAGGTCCCCGAAGTTATCTTGTCCGTAAGACACGGTGAGTACTATTTTCTCCAACCTGGCGACAATGTCAGCGATAACATCTCTTGATCTCTCCATTTCTTTGGTATTTTTGGATCTTCCTACTTGAACCTGACTCGGGTTCGTAAGATCATCTCCAATCTCTTGGGGAAGTTTCTCCCCTCCGTACACATTATTAATAGTGGAACTTTCATTCGAGATTGGGTAGAGAAAATACAAAAGAGGAGTGGAATAATTCCATTTGAAATAAATATTTGATTAAATATTTTAATGATAGAGGAAACAAGATGGTAACGAAATTAATGTCATGAATTCGACACGGCTTCTACGTTTGCATGACTTCTACGTTTGCATGAGAGAGAAATTAAAAAAAATTAACTCAAAATTTATTTCGTGTTCATTGTCGTCAAATTGTCTCACTCTCTCAACTATTTTCGACGAAAATCGTCTTCAAACCCAAAATCTTAGATTTAGTCATTGCATGAACTAAAGACTACAAATTCTATCGCCGAAATGGTAGGTTTTTCAGTTGTAATTATACATAAGACTTTTTTTGTATATATAACGAACTTCTTAAGGTTTCATGTTCATGAATACAATGAATACAATTGAGACAACACCGCAATAGAGACTTTTTCCGTTGAACCCAAAATGTACAATTTTTATTACTTTTATAGTTTGGTTGATAGATTCTAGTGTCCTTTATTCAACACTTGTTTTCAATCGTTTGTAGTGAAATCTAGAGTGTATCATACTTGTCTTTTGATGAGAGAACATGCATAATTTTATTACAAAATCTCGAAGGTTGAGATAGGGAATGAGAATGCTAAAACACCTAGTAATTATTTCTTTAGAATGCAAAGTGGGATCTCTAACTTTTTCTACTTGGTTGATTTGGACGAGGAATCCCGAATTAGAAATGTGTTTTGGCAGATGGATAGTGCATGCCTATGAGTACTTCTCTAATATTATCACTTTTGATACAACATATTGCCAAATCACTATGACATTCTCTTTTCTCCATTTGTTGGGATCAATCATCATTGTTAATCCATTTTACTTGGATGTGTCTTATTATCAAGTTAAGATTCGGAGTCTTTCATTTAGTTGTTCACAGTTTGATTGACATGTATGCTTGGCCGAGCTCTAAATATCATAATCACACACCAATATTTATCTATGACAATTACAATTGAGAAGATATTTCCTACTGATCATTATTGTTTTTGTTTGTGTTCATATCATGAATAAACTTTCTACAAAATTAGGAAGTCATGATGAATACAAACTAATAAAGAAAATACTAAAAAACATTGTACATAACTCCATTACTATTCAACAATGCGAAGACGATTGTATTAGACTAATAGAAGATTTTTAGTTGGGAGATAATGACTAGTTAAATTATTTATTTTTAGAAAGATCTAAATGGATACATGTTTATGTTAAACGTCCATTTTGAGAAGAGATGTCCACATTTCAACAGAGTGAAAGTATGAATGCATTTTTTGATGATTGTGTGCACTTCAAAACATCCCTCAAACAATTAGTGGAGTAATATGATAACGCTTTGTTGAAGAATATTGAGAAAGAAAAGAATTTGATTTTCAATCGTGTAATTCTCTCACAGAAATTGTTAGTTTATGCTTTTGAAAGGTAATTCCAAAGTTTCTACACTCAAGACATATTTAAGTTGTTCCAACAAGAAGTTATATGGTTGATATTATGTGGTATCTCTATATTGAAAGAGGAAATGACAACTTTTATTGTTTAAGTTGTGGTGAACATTTTGAGAGTTAATGAAGAACTTTTAAGAGATATTTCCTACAATGTGCACTATATCGAACTAGACTGCAATGCTAAATGTCAATGTCGAATGTTTGAATTGAGATGTATTTTTTTGTAGATATATCATTGTTGTGTTGAAAAAAATGAAGATAAATAAGGTATCAATGTGTTTTATCATGGACCGGTTATGTAAAGATATTAATTGTGAGTATCAAACTATCACCATAAGATAAATAATAATTAATAATTAAATAGATTTTTTAATATAAATAATATACAAGATAAATAAAATAGATTTCAAACATAAATAACATATACATTAGTAAAAAAGTGGCTTTTACCCGACAAAAATTACCAACAGGTTGATAAACATTCGTTATTGAGGTTGTCAAAGCCGACGAGACAAAAGTCGTAGGTGTTGGAGAGGCCAATGACGACAGGAGGTAACATTGTTACAAATCGGATCTTCTGCTAACGATTCCCGTGTTCCCCTGTTGCGGACCAATCAAATTTCAGCATTATTATTATATTAATAAATCAATTTGGGTAGGAGAGGGGGGAGGGAGAATCCGGAATCCGGGTTTCATTCCGGGTTCACTCCAGACGCCGTTAACGGAATGTCTAGTTAACGTACGAATTTAATATATTATTCATATGCTTCAGCGAAGATCACTTCTCTCCGGGCGCCATGTGAGAAGGAAGGGTGAGTAGCGAATGGAGCGAAGATTTCCCCACCCAGGAGCCCTGTCCTTCATGTAAACCCCCAACCCACTCATGAGAAGACCGTTTGCCTTTCATGGAAATACACTTACCCTTGTATGTAAAGACCAAAATTACCATGAATTTAATATTTCCATTTATTAAATATTAATTCAATTTATTAAAAATAACATTCAGCGAAAAAATCTTCGCTCAAATGACTTTATTCCTATTTTTAATTTTTTTATTAAATTTTTATTTACGGGGAGACGCTCAGGAGCGAAGAAATCTTTGCTTCAATTATTTTTAAGCTGACGTTAATGTAAAACCCCCTACCCTCCCATGAGAAGACCGTTTACCTCTCATGTAAGTACACTGACTCATGTATGTGAATAACAAGAATTTAATACTTCTATTTATTAAATATTAAATAAATTTATTTGACATGACATGCAGAGAAGAAATCTTCGCTTCAATTACTTATTTTTATATTTTAATTTCTTTATGAAATGTTACGAGCATACGATTTGGATTATTAAATATTAATTAAATTTATTAAAAATAATATGAAGCGAATAAATATTCGCTTCGATTACTTCATTTTAGTGTTAATTTTTTTTTGTAATATTTATTTGAGAGGAGATGATTTGGAGCGAAGAAATATTCGCTTAAATTACATAATTTAATATTTAAAAAATTCCAATTTCACATTTAAGAGGAGACGGTTTTAAAGCGAATAAATATTCGTTTAAATTATTTTTAACTTGACGTTCATGTAAAACCCCCAACCCACCCGTGAGAAGACAGTTTACTTATCATGTAAGTATACTTACTGAGGGAAATTACATGCAGCGAATAAATCTTCGTTTTAATTACATATTTTTATATTTAAAATAATTTATGAATTTTTTTTACGAGGATACGATTTAGAGCGAATATTTATTCTCTTCAATTACTTATTTTTTTAATGAAAATTTCCCTCTACAAGCCCACTCTTCATTTTCATAAGCAACTATTCATATTCTTCTCTCTCTATCTCCCAACGATCGTCAAATATTCAACGTTGAAACCCTAGAGATTTCTTCTATTCTATAAGGATTTCTTCTGAAAATGTCAGAAAACCAAGGCAACAACACGGAAGTGGATACCTTCGACTCCCGAGAGATCGTCTTGTCAGTTTGTAACAGCATAAACGAAAACAAAACCGCCCCAATCCTGTATCCAACGTCAATCCCGGCAAAAAACCAGAGAGGTAGGTTAATCTTATTGTGTTTATATATTTTCTACTAATTTTACACCTGTTGTTTCCATTTATTTAGTTGAATACTGATTTATGTTATCCCACCGAAAATAATGACTTCGAGGTTTCACTTGCTTAAATATGAAAGGAAGAGGAAGAGAAATACGAAGACGAACACGAAGACGAATACGAAGTCATCGACTGATGAATCAGTTTCCACAGTTGCTGTCAGAGCTACTGATATTGCTGTCGGTACTACACATGTTGATGAGATTTTACCACTATCTCCTCCCCCCCCACAAAAAAAAAAACCAATGTTATTGCTACATCCACTATAAAAAAAGATTGAGCTAGTCCTAAAGCCGAAAGACTTAAGGCCGAAGCAAGGATTCGATATCGTTCTTCCCCATGGATGCACCACAGGGGAGTGACGATCTTGTTTCAGTACACTAGTCGATGAAGAGTTACCAACACCACCCCCAGAAACCACTAATATTGCTCCATCTACTACACCAGTCGATGAAGATTTACCACCATCTCCCCAAAAAACCAAAACCATCAAAAAAAGAAAAGTGGCATTTCTAACAAGATCTCATGGCCTTTATCAAATGATTCCTAAATTGAGCGTAGAACGGAGGGAAGCTGTGAAGCAAATCAGATTTTGTTCTCTTCTTACATTGGGTGTCTCCACTTGCCTCAGGCATTTTTCGAGACACGTAATCAGATCTTTTGACCCGGATAAGAGTTCTCTGGTATTGGCCAACGATGAGGAGATCCTTATCGATGAAGATCTCGTCCAGCTCGTGATGAACCTCCTGAGAGGTCCAATGAACGTAGTTGAGTCCGCTAGGGGGGACAAGACTAAGGACCCTGATTTTTGTAATTTCTTGAGGAATTGGAAGACCAGATGGACCGGGGAAGAGTCAAAAACTCCTGAAACACTTTCTATGATACCCAAGATATTAAGTAACACAAGTGCAGACAACGATTTCAAAATCGACTTTGTTGTCTTTGTTGTCTCAAGTTTTTTATGTCCAGTTCAAAATTCACGAGCCATGTAAACATGTATTCAAACCTATTATATATCTAATTGTATTTGTGATTACTCACACATGTATTTTATTCATTTCAGGTTCAAAATTCTCAAATCCTTAATGGATGTTGATAACATAAAGGAGTTGAACTGGTGCCACTTCACACTACAACGATTGGTTGAAAGTGTAAGAAGTTGGAAAGAAAAAGAAAGTAAAGATAAAAATCCATATTTTGATGGACCTCTAACCCTTTTATTGGTAAATAATTTCTCTCTTGTATATGATTTATAGGTATCAAATATTTACTAACATGTTTCTCATTCCTTTACTCCAGATTTGCTACATAGATGGTGTTTTTGTGGAAGGTGTACGTCAGCCTTATGAAAGGAAATTTCTATTCATATCTTGTTGGGATGACGTCACATTGTTAGAGTTTACCACCTTAGAAGCTCGTGCCGGGGGTTTTGGGCTGGGCAGGGCAAGGGCGCGCCTAGCAGATAAAGAACCTGGGAATCTAGTTCATTTAGTGGAAGTAAATGAAGACGATGATGAGGTATGTGGAAACAAGAAATTGACTCACATTTGTCTATTGTTTCTTGTTTTCGAGACTAATAAAATATGTTTTTCATAATCTACAGATGTTGACATGCAAAATCCTGCAAACTTTTAAAGATACAGCCCAACAGCTTAATTACCTATCAGGGGAGTTGGAGAAATGCAACATCGATCTGAAGCCTTTTTTGAGGCTGGTTTTCTGAACCTAAGAGAGTCTGAAGGGTTCATAAAACACTTGAAGGTGGTGAATGATGCTGAGGTTCGTGTAAGTGGGGAAGATCTTCCAAGTGAGGTACTTGGGGACACTTTAGAGAGTGCAGGATTGAAAATCAGTAGTCCCCTAGTTGAATACACCTGTGAGAATGCAGGTGAGGAGAATCAAGATAGTCCATCACCCCGTGCAACACTAAATGATTTTGAGGATTCAGTTGAGCACAATGAAGATAATCAGTCACTCCCTGTTCAACCGAAAGATCTTGAGGATGCAGTTCTGCACAATGAAGATCAGCCACTCCCTGTTCAACCGAAAGATCTTGAGGATGCAGTTCTGCACAATGAAGATCAATCACTCCCTGTTCAACAGAAAGATCTTGAGGATGCAGTTCTGCACAACAAAGCTTATTCACCCATTGTTGAACCAAATAATAAGGGTGAACAGAAGGAAGAGGGTGAGGAAAACAAAGCTCAGTCACCCACTGTTGAACCAAATGATAAGGGTGAAGGGAAGGAAGAGGGTGATGCTTCTAAAGTTGATGAATCTTTTAAAGATGAAGATGAAGATGATGGGGGGGGGGATGCGTCAACATTAGAGACTATCCTAAGAGGAAGATTACAAAACTTCCAGTGCACCTTCGATCCCCTTACATGAAAGAGGTTGCGGAGAAGTTGGACCACAAAATAACCAACAAGGAACAGAGATTGGCCGATTTTGTGTTTTTTGAAGACCTGGCTGAAAGGTAAGTTACTTAGCATGCTTTTAGAAATTTGAAATATGAAAGTAGTTATGTTCTTCTAAATGAATCTATTTTGTAGTGACGTTCTGTACAAAGGTCCTCCGGGTAATATTACCCGTCAACTATTTCTAACAATGAAACTGAAGGATGAAATTGCGAGCGAAGTGGTGGACGTTTGGGCCATACTTTTGCACTACAAATTCAGAAGGTTTCCAAGGCATGAAAAACGAATAATTATTTTTTCATCAATATCACATGTAAGTGCTTCTATTGTTTTTGTGCTATGTATCCTTCAATGTACTTGACTTTGATACTCTAGACTTATTTTGCAGGTTAGTCTGCAGTTCACTTGCTTCGAATTTTGCCAAGCCCTTGAAGAAGACATGAGAAACTTCAATGTCACAAAAGAAGACCTATTTTTCGCTGACCTGGTATGTACATATCCCTCAATTCCAAGTAACGAGTATGCAATCAAATAATAAATATTTGTGTTCTTTTTACAGATATTCCTACATGTCGTCCATTCCCGTCATTTCTTTCTTGTATGTGTGAATATTGCCGCTTCCCGAATCGATATACTAGACAACTCCGGTTGTCCGCATAAAATGAAAGTTCTGGACAAGTATACCAATTTGAAGAAACATGTCGATAGTTTTGGGACTTTCTTGGAAAGGCAAGGCCTAGAAAAACTTGCTCTAGAAATTATAAAATACAGGATAACGGCCCAAAGCTGAAATGGCAAGACAATACAAACAAGACAGACTGTGGTGTATATTTAATGAGACATATGGAAACATATAAAGGAGCGGTGAAAGATTGGGATATTGACATCAACGAAGAAAATGTAAGTGTTATACCATATGTTAGTCTATGACATTTAAAAATTATATATGTTCTTATACTTTCTCTTGTTCTTTTGAAGGCCGAAGAAGTTTTGAGTACATTGAGGATCAAATATTTATACAGAAGTCTTATGTCTGAGCACAATGTCAATAGGTTTAAGTTAAAGAAGGCAATTAGATCAAGATTTTAGAGATTTGTATGTGTTATACGGAATTATACTTATACAGAAATTCTTATGTGTAACTGGTCAATTGACATTAGTGTACTAATGTACTTTATGGAATTATAACTTATAATTTATTCATGTTTCTTATGTCTTCTTGTACCCATATTTTTAAATTCAGAAACGAAGTTATCTTCGTAACTATATGTTTTCAAATTTATAAACGAAGATATCTTCTTAACTATATGTTTTCAAATTCATAAACGAAGATATCTTCTTATGTCTTCTTGTACCCATATTTTAAAATTTAGAAACGAAGTTATCTTCGTAACTATATGTTTTCAAATTCATAAACGAAGATATCTTCTTAACTATATGTTTTCAAATTCATAAACGAAGATATCTTCTTATGTCTTCTTGTACCCATATTTTTAAATTCAGAAACGAAGTTATCTTCGTAACTATATGGTTTCAAATTCATAAACGAAGATATCTTCTTAACTATATGTTTTCAAATTCATAAACGAAGATATCTTCTTAACTATATGTTTTCAAATTCATAAACGAAGATATCTTCACAACATGTAATGCCCCTATCGGAGTTATGTAAGGATGTGAATTCATGATTGAAAAATCATTTATTACTTCAATAGTAGCTGCTGATAAACATCATCACTCTCACTCTCTCACTCTCACTCTCACTCTCACTCTCACTCTCACTCTCACTCTCACTCTCACTCTCACTCTCACTCTCACTCTCACTCTCACTCTCACTCTCACTCTCACTCTCACTCTCACTCTCACTCTCACTCTCACTCTCACTCTCACTCTCACTCTCCCTCTCACTCTCACTCTCACTCTCACTCTCACTCTCACTCTCACTCTCACTCTCACTCTCACTCTCACTCTCACTCTCACTCTCACTCTCACTCTCACTCTCACTCTCACTCTCACTCTCACTCTCACTCTCACTCTCACTCTCACTCTCACTCTCACCTCTCTCTCTGTTTTGACTCTCTCCTTCCTAAATCTCTCTCTACCGATGTCTACACTAAACCTCATTCATTCTCTTCATTCATTTAGTGTAATACTCATAAGATGGAGGTAGAGATGGACCCAGACATGCTGGTTTTATCGCAGCAATAGCTGGAGCGATACTTAAGTCTGATCAACGATGACCCTATCCCTTTTAGTGTCTATCATGTAGATGAGATTCTACCTCTTTTACGAATAAACATTCACGACGGAATGATGGCCCAAATGCAAAGCAAATGGAATACGCAGACTCGTTCTTTTATTATTGGGGAAATGCACATATGCCCGACGATTGAAGAGTTCGCTTCAATCCTTAGGTGTGGGAGTCTTGCACTCATGATTTTGCCTGTCAATCATGAACCTAATATTGCATTCAAAATTTTCCAAAGCTTCTATGGATGTACAATGTTTGACGTTGTTTTGTGTACCCTCCAACATGGATTTCTCAATATGACAAACATATGACGAGTACATTTGGCGTGTCCAGGGAGCTGAGAGGACCATCAGCTACACACAAAGCAAACTAATCATGCTTGTTGTTCTTGCTCGTTTTTTTTTGTGTCCGGATGCAGGACTACGGCCTTCGGATAGGCTCCTAGAGGTAGTTCCTACACTGATGGGGAACGCCCCAAACATGGCTAGCCCTGTACTTGCTGAGACACTCCTTGGTCTTAACGAATTTGTCCTAGAGGCAAATAACTATTCCCGCCGTGGATCACCTTTGGTTCTTTACCTCTGGTTGTTAGACAAATTGCATTGGTTGCCCCGTCCTTCAATTCCCTACCCTTCCTTTGGAAATCTGCAATTGCAAAGGGTCGCTGGAATCGTGCTTCAGAATTCTATTTCTGATATTCACCGAATTCGGTTCATTGTTCCGTGATATCTCTTTAGTCAAATGATGTACGAGATGAGGGTTTCTCCATTCATCATTGTGTTGGGTCTGGAGGGATCTACCTCCTACTGCACAACTATCACATATAGACAATTTGGCCTACGGAATCCCCTACCTTCGAATGTACTTAATCCTCCGGAGGACTTGATGCATATTCCTCATCATCTTTACCTACACTACGCATCAATAATAGAAAATTCTCTTACGGTTTCATTCCCCAATCGATGGATCAATGCTGTGAACGAAGCAATTCAGCTATACATTCCACCCGTCATCGAACAAGAGGTCGTGTCGATGACAGGACCGATTGACGAGTCATCCTCTGATGAATCAGACTAGGGATTCATTTATATTTTTGAACTGCTATTTGGATGCTTAATCTGTGTTGTAATTATGTAAACAGATTATGAAATGTTTTTGTGTAGTAATTATATTCTGAAGTTATATAATTCGAATCATTGTCGTTATGTTTGATTGTTTGTTTGCAATATGGATGTCATTTTCAATTCAAACTATAATGTAAAACATCTAATGTGTTCATGTAAGCCCTTTATAATGATATAACGAAGCTTTGTTCGCTTCATATAACCGTATCTAATGAGTAAATCGAACGAAGATAGCTTCGTTTGTTTGTTAGTGTATTACTTTTAACCAGGTACTTGAGAACGAAGAATAATTCGCCTGATAATTTTATTTAAATAATATTGTATTTGTGACACGTTCATGTAAAACTATAATGATTTTATGAACGAAGCTTGCTTCGCTTGTTTGTTTGTTTATTAAACCAACCAGTGTTAGGGAACGAAGTCCAATTCGCTTGTTACTAAGATTTGACAACGACAACAGTGAACGAAGATGGATTCGCTTGTATAATAAATTTCATCCATGGTTAAATGATTGAAGAAGCGCCAAAACATTTTACATTACATGTCCCTTCAGCTTACAATTATGGCAATGATTGCAATTATGGGAAACGTATACTTTGCCAGAATTGTAAATAAATATATAACATATTATATATTCTTTCTTATTTATCCATTCGTTATTTTATAAATGTTTAATGAAATCTGAATTAAAATATATATAACAATTATTTTTATAATTCGATGAACTAAATTTCATTACAACGTTTCATAAACATTTCTACGTTTCATAAACATTTCTATATTATAACAATATTCATCTGCATCTCCAGCTTCAATGCATCTCCATTGAAGCGACCACAACGGATCTCTCACGCATAACTGTGGTATGACACCTGTTGAGATATCTCTTAAGATGTTTTCCATCTCAGGGAATCTCCTACAGTTGGCTCTTCCCACCACCGATGGACACGTATGATCTTCATTTGATCAGTAGTTTCTACTTGAAGTATGAAGAATTTGTAGTAACTGAAGATGTTTTCCACCAGTTGATCTTCATTGAAAAAGTTTTCCACCACATAGAATCTCCCAAAGGATAGATCCCAACAAAATATCTTAAACAAACACACACTCACAACTATGCTCATGCTCACGAATTTCATGTGGACCAAGATTGTTTATGTAATCCCTATATTTATAGCAAATAGAAAAGTTTTTTTTTTTAAAATTGAATATCTATGCATTTAGAAAAAGTAAATTTCCCGTGATCAAATATCAAATCGGACGAGTCTGCAGTCCTTTTGTCACATCATTCATAATTTATATTTTATTAATGAAAAGGTAATAACAATAGCATTAGGTGTTGTTTGATCTTTGTGTGTTTTTTGTATAAAACCCCAAATTTTTCCAAAAAGACGCTCAATCTTCTAATCATAAATCAAATAATTCAATATTTTAATTAACATTATATTAACTAATAAATTATTTCTATATAAATAAAATTATATTTAATAGATAAGTGTAAAATTATATTAAAGATAATATTATTTCTATATAAAGAAAATTATATTAAATATAAATATATTTAATTAAAAAAATTGAATTGAAGCGCCAAAATATTTTAATAACCCACAAATTACCAAAATTAACATGAATTTAATATTTCCCTTTATTAAATATTAAATAAATTTATTGGAAATGACATTCACCGAAGAAATCTTCGCTCAAATTATTTTATTTTTATTTTTAATTTTTTTATGAAATTTTTATTTACGGGGAGTCGTTCAGGAGCGAAGAAATCTTCGCTTCAATCATTTTTAATCTGTCCTTCATGTAAACCCCCCAACCCACCCATGAGAAGACCGTTTGCTTGTTATGTAAATACACTTACCCTTGTATGTAATCACCAAAATGAACATGAATTTTATATTTCTTTTTAATAAATATTAATTCAATTTATTGGAAATGACATTCAGCGAAGAAATCTTCGCTTCAATTACTTCACTCTTATTTTTAATTTTTTATTGAAATTTTTATTTCGGGGAGACGTTCAAGAGCGAAGAAATCTTCGCTTCAATCATTTAGAACCTGACATTCGTGTAAACCCCCCAACCCACCCATGAGAAGACCGTTTGCTTTTCATGGAAATACACTTACCCATGTATGTAATTACCATAATTAACTTGAATTTAATATTTCCATTTATTAAATATTAAATAAATTTATTGGAAATGACATTCAGCGAAGAAATCTTCACTCAAATTACTTCATGTTAATTTTTTATTTTTTTAATAAATTTTTCTTTACGGGGATATGCATTTTGTAAAAGTAAATTTCCCGTGTTCATCAAATATCAAATTGAATCAGTCTGCAGTTCTTTTGACTGGACACATCATTCATAATTTATATATTATTAATAAAAAAAATAAAAACAATACCATTAGGTGTTGTTTGATCTTTGTGTGTTTTTGTATAAAACCCAAAATTTCTCCAAAAACACGCTCAATCGTCTAATCATAAATCAAATAATTCAAAATTTTAATTAACATTATATTAAATATTAAATTATTTCTATATAAATAAAATTATATTTAATAAATAAGTTTAAAATTAAATTGAATATAATATTATTTATATATGAAGAAAAATATATTAAATATAATTAAGATTTAAATTATAATAAATTAAAAAAATAAAATGAAGCGCCAAAACCTTTTTGTCATGTCAATTCACCTGTCTTGTATGAAATAGTCTCAGTCTGTGTAAAACCCGTATACGGTAAGTCATTTCAACTGCTACCATCCAATCAAATGTCAATCCTTCAGATTGCATTATATATGTTAGATTTCCTGAGCGAAGATTTCTTCGCTTCTTCCGGATTTAAACGCGAAGATTTCCTGAGCGAAGAATAATTCGCTCAATCCGGCGTTAAACGCGAAGCTTTCTTCGCCTATTCGAGTATCTTTTATTTTCATAATGCTGAATTATATGTTAGATTTCCTGAGCGAATAATGCTTCGCCTCAAATGAAGTTCATGAAAAACTACTTATTCATGTTTGTAAAAACCGAAATGGGCTCTTGAAATTACATTCACACTAAGCACTTATTTAATCTTAAAGAAAGGCTTACAAAAGAGCTTGGACAAGACAAAGCATCAATAAGTAAGAGAAAAAGACCTTCCTCCCACAACAGGATCCAACAAGAACACCATTACCCCTACCACCCAAACCAACACCCAAGCCAACACCAAAACCATTCCTCCCACCATCCAAGCCAACACCAAAACCACCACCACTCCAACAAGAACACCATTACCTCCAACACCCAAACCAACACCCAAGCCAACACCAAAACCATTCCTCCCAACACCAAAACCACCACCACCCTAACATCCCAAGCCAACAAGAACAACACTATTACCCCCAACACCAAAACCGTTCCTCCTAACACCAAAACCACCACCACTCCAACAGCCCAAGCCAACAAGAACAACACCATTACCCCCAACACCCAAACCAACACCCAAGCCAACACCAAAACCATTCCTCCCAACACCCAAGCCAACACCAAAACCACCACCACTCCAACAGCCCAATCCAACACCAACACCATTCCTCCCAAAACAGAAACTAACACCCAAACCAACACCAAAACCACCACCACTCCAACAGCCCAAGCCAACACCAACACCATTCCTCCCAAAACAGAAACCAACACCCAAGCCAAAGACAACACCATTCCTCCCAATACCCAAGCCAACACCAAAACCACCACCACTCCAACAACCCAAGCCAACCAAAACACCATTCCTCCCAAAATAGAAACCAACACCAAAACCACAACCACTCCAACAGCCCAAGCCAACACCAACACCATTCCTCCCAAAACAGAAATCAACACCCAAGCCAAAGCCAACACCAAAACCATAACCACTCCAACAGCCCAAGCCAAAGCCAACATCATTCCTCCCAAAACAGAAACCAACACCAAAACCAGCACTCCAAAAACCCAAGCCTTACCTCCTACCCAAATTATTCAACAAACAGAAGAAGTTGGACCATCAAAGGCCTTAAATGTCTGCAGAAAAGTCGCACGAAATTTGAAAACGAATTGGTTAACCGAGGTCATCAACACCGAACCAACAACAACTCCCCTTCATTGTCGATAGTAAAAATTGAAGAAGAATGCATCTCTAGTCTACCACCGCCACTTCAACCTGCCTCGTCTCGTCCACAAATGAAATTGAGGGAATGGCTTGGAGGATTGGAGTTGCCCCAGTATTAAATACCCCATATTACAATAAAATGCTTAGGGATGTCAAAGAAATAACAAACATTCAGAAGATATTTGTGGGTTTCATATTTGCTACAGGACTTGAAAAAAAGTAATGTTTCCTGGACATTCTTACTTATTCCTAAAAAATATACTTTGTACCCCATTCTAAAACATGTTTTTCTTGTTTTATGCAGTGAAATATTATTTTTTGGTGATAGACTAACTCTACAAATGAAGCGCGGGGATATGCTTACAATGGCTGATCAAACTTGGGTAGACTGTATGATTATCGACATTTGGTCGTACATGTTGAACGACCTTTGTAGGAAAAATGTAAAACGTCGTTACAATAAGATTTTCTACACAACCATGCTCACCGTAAGTTGTACTAGCACTATTGTTTATCAATTATATTATTCGTGTGATACTAAAGACTATGTTGTAAACAGATTTTTCGTGCAAGTGGGATAACTTCGAAAGACCAAATCGATGATAGGTTCTGTCGTGAAGGTCGGGCTTTCAACATTTCGAAAAGGGACCTCTTGGATGTGGACCTCGTAAGTACATCTCTCGCTGTGATATCTTATAATAGCATGTACACCTCTATGCAATCTTATTGTTTTAATTCTATTCAAAGATGTTTTTCCCAATCATTGATGACTCCCATTTCTACTTGGTTTGCTATAACTTCATAAAAAATGAAATTCAAGTAATTGACAACAGGGAGTCACCTATGCAATCGCCCTTCGAGAGAAGATATAAGAATGTCCAAATCTTGGTATGACACAAAAATTTGATTTTCAACTAGTTCAATAATTAAATTACTGTTAGCACTAAATTACATTACATCATGTTGTTTGTAATTATGTATCAGGATGATGACTACATTCAACGATATATGAACAACGTAGACCCCGTTCTTGCTAAAAAAGTATGGCAGTTTGGAAAAGAAATGTTTGAAATTGTCATGGCAGGATTCCAGGAATTACACTAACTGCGGCATATTTTGCATGAGACAGATGGAGACGTATGAAGGTCAGATGAAGGGTTGGAAAAGTGGCTTCGCCATTAAAAGAAATGTGCGCGCACAAATAAAGACCTTGAGGATGATATATTGTTGGCGTGTCATTGGCTTGGAGCTGAACATAGTCAGGAACAAGGTCTACGATTCCTGTAGTAAATGGATTAGTCAATGAATATGGAAATGTATACAGATTGTGTAATTAAATTTTTAAATAATTTTACTTGACATTTGTTCAATAATGAAGATGCATACAGATTGTGTAATTAAACTTTTCATATAATTTTACTTGACATTTGTACAATAATGAAGATGTTGTGTAATTAAAATTTTCGAATAATTTTACTTGACATTTTTACAATAATGAAGATGTATATACAAATTATTTTTAATGAAATTTGATGTTTTGTAAATTAATTTGTTCTCAATACTGTGACATTCATGTTAAAATGTTTTCAGATAATTTTAATGTAAAGAGTCAAATCGGAGCGAAGAATTCTTCGCTTCATGTTATTTTAAACATGGCGATCATGTAAAACGCCCACCACACCCATGAAAAGTCAGGTTACCGAACATGTAATTACACTTACTCTAACATGTAAATACCAAAATTTACAAATATATAATACTTGTTTATTTATGTATTAAATAAATAAATTTATTGATAGAAACATGAAGCGAATAAATATTCGCTTCAAATACTTTTTTTAATTTTAAAAATTTTGATGAAATTTTAATGTAAGGAGTCTAATTGGGGCGAAGAATTATTCGCTTCAATTACTTGTTTTTATTTTTACAATTTTATATGAAAAATTTTATTTAAGAGTAATCAAATTGGAGCGAAGAATTCTTCGCCTCATGTTATTTTAAATATGGCGATCATGTAAAACCCCCCACCCCACCCATGAAAAGTCGGGTTACCTGACATGTAATTACACTTACTCTAACATGTAAATACCAAAATTTAAAAAAATATAATACTTGATTATTTATGTATTAAATAAATAAATTTATTGAAAGAAACATGAAGCGAATAAATATTCGCTTCAAATACTTTTTTTTATTTTAAAAATTTTGATGAAATTTTAATGTAAGGAGTCGAATTGGAGCGAATAATTCTTCGCTTCAATTACTTGTTTTTATTTTTACAATTTTATATGAAAACTTTTAATTAAGAGTAGTCGAATTGGAGCGAAGAATTCTTCGCTTCATGTTATTTTAAACCTGGCGTTCATGTAAAACCCCTACCCCACCCATAAAAAGCTGGGTTACCTGACATGTAATTATACTTACTCTAACATATAAATACCAAAATTTACAAAAATATATATTTATTGAAAGAAACATGAAGCGAATAAATATTCGCTACAAATATTTGTTTTTATTGGAGCGAATAATTATTCGCTTAAATTTTAGGTTTTTATTTTTAAATTTTTAATGAAAATTATAATTATGAGGAGTCGATTGGGAGCGAATAATTATTCGCTTCATTTACATGTTTTTATTTTCAGAAGGAAATTAATGTTTTCATTCATTTGGTATTACATAAAATATTTCATGCATACATTCTACCTTCTTCATGGTTTCAAATCAAATATACATACAAATACATATCAGATTTCACATGAAACTGGAATTCGATAGTTGAGATGACAAAAGAATAGTGAACGGAGTATCAGCGTCCATGCTAAAACTTTCGTCCCATTGTTGAGGAGTTGAGAACTGAGGAGTTGTCGTTGGCATTGCATTTGATGGTTGAAACGGTATATCAATTTAAAAGTATGTTAATAAATGAAGAGTAGTAACCCAATTATTAGTAAAGAAGTTAAGTCAGCAAATTCATACCGGATTCTGTGATTCGCTTGTTATTCTTGTTGATTTTCTTTTTCTTGAGTTCTTCTCTAGTCCACCTTTCCTTCTCTTACCAGACTTTGTTGGCTTCTTAGTTTTGATTCATTTCGCTTGAACATGGGCACCCTCGGCAGAACATGATACACCAGTTGGTGGAGTTTGTATATTTATACTCTCTTGTAATTTTTTATCCACAAACTTACACTAGCTAAGCATAATTTCTTTGACATGCCTATACGTGTCATATCTTTCGGCTGTCTTTGTAAATAAATGCATGGACAAGCCACACAAATCTTTGTATCTTATGTTATGAAGCTCACTCGGATCAACATTACTATTATCCACGATTGGATCAGTTCCAAATAATCCATCTTTTGTTGATCTTGTCCACCTCTTCAATATCAACGCAGGATGAATCTTCAACACGTCAATCGTCGTGAAAATCTTTAGGATGTGAGCACACAAAATCTAGCCAAATTCAAATTTACAGCAACTACACTCGATATTCTTATCATCATTCTTATGAACTGTAACTGTATGAGAGTATCTCCTAGTGTGGGGGTTACCTTATATTTTTGGTGTGTATCGACATCCTCTAACATTTCTACACCACAATTATGCGACATAAACCATTGTTGTTCAAAGCACTTAAATACCTCTAGAGTGTAAACTATGCATTCATCCTTTAAGATCAAAACTGGATAGTTCAGACTTGGTTGGCTGGTAATTGATTTGAAATCAGCCTTCAACACATCATATCTTCTTTCATCGATTAGTCTTTCAAAGTGTTTGAAAAATTCTAAAAACTTATGTTTGTAGGAGCAATACCTTTTCAACACATTGTTCATACTCTCACTTCTCTGTGTTGTCGTCATATCAGCACAAAACATATGTCGTCCATACACTAATGCCCACTTTTGCCTAATCCAAAACATACGTTTCAACCAGTCGTTATTTTCAAGCCCGTAGTTTGTCAACATTTAATTCCAAGCTTCAACAAACTCTATCTCTTCTTCAAAATAATATATACATGAAGAAAAATCCTTCGAAAATTCTCTGAAATTATGAAACACGGAGCTTAGATGTATGGCTGCATTTTAAAATATGTGCCAAATACATAGACGATGATTTGTTTCGGGCCATGTAGACGCCAAGGCCTTAGCCATGGCCGCGTCTTGATCTGTAAGAATGATTTTTTGTTTTTTCCCACGCATAGCTTTGGTGAAAGTCTCAAACAACCATTCAAAAGTCATCGCAGTTTCATCGTATAATAAAGTTGCACCAAAAATAATAGATTGTTTGCGATGATTCACACCTACAAAAAGCGCAACTGGACAACCTTCCTTATTCTTCTTGTAGGTCGTGTCAAAACTGACAAAGTCTCCGAAGTATGAATAATCAGACCGCATGTTGGAATCACACCAAAAAATATTCGTTATCAAATCGTCCGCATCAAGTTGAAAAACATTTTAAAAACCTGGATCATTTGATTGTTTTTTCTGCAAATACTCTAATACACCCCCTGTATCCCCAAAATTACAGTCTCTGGTTCTTTTCGTTCGCAAGTAATTTTTGTAATCCTCAGGAAGAAAACCAAGATTCTCCCTTCCACCGATTTGTGTAGATATTAGAGTATGAGATGCCTTAGGAGAAATTCCCACGTGAGTGACAATCTTGATATGTAAGCCTGCAACTGCAGAAATATTCTTATGGCATCTATACAAGTGAGTTTTTTTGGACTTGCAAGAGGATGACAATGCTCACTATTAAAATTTACCACTTGGAACTTTCCATTCTCTGCCCTCTTTATCCTCAATTTCGCTTCAAAATCGAACCTCATCAAAGAACGGTTACGTCTCACATAGACATCCCGTTTGTCTTTTACTCGTTCACCATGTGCACTACAACAAAAAACTCTATCCAATATTTTACCACCATTGTCAACATGTTTTGAACTGCGCCTTATACCAAATCCTATTATTTTAGCGTATGCTAAATAGAATTCGTAGTCTTCTTCTTCACTCTCAAATTCCCGACCTAAATGTGGAATTAAGTTGACTTCGATGTCCTCCAAAGGTTGGCCGTTTTCATCGAAATTCAATTGACGACGACAACTAGCAGATTCGCTGTTAAATTTTAGAACACGTAGAAAATAAATCTTGATCTCACCAAAACTTATAGATGATTGTAAAATTAATGAAAGCTTCACTTCACTATTATTCACAGTAATCCAATAAGCGAAGAGAGCTTCGCTTCACTAGATATTATCAACAATCCTATAAGTGAAGAGCTCTTCGCTTAAATATGAACGAAAACATCTTATAGTATTAGAGAAGTTAAACAAAAAAATATACTCTAAATCATTAATATCATTCTCGTTCATATCATTCTCGTTCATGTGTATTCCTTCCTGATAATCAACAAGAATAGAACATTTCATGTCAAGTATTCAAAAAACATAAAAAACGTTATGAAAAAAAGTAGAAAAGGAAGATGACATTCAAAAACGTACCATTTTAATTTAGGAAAATGGATTGATATTATAATGAACTATAACTCCGGCGAAGGAAAGGTCGATGGTAGACCATACTCCGACGAAGAAATGGTCGACTGCTTCTCATACAAGTGAGAGAAAAAATAGTAAAAATCTAGCAGCATGGCTGCATGGCAGCATGGCTTCATGGCAGCATGGCTGCATAGCAGCATTTAATGAAAAGGTGGTGTTAGGTGGCGGTGAGGTGACTTGATAAAAAATATATTTGATTTTAATAATTAAATGAATAACATTATTATAAATTAATATTAATCAATCAAGCGCTTCATCAGAAAGCGAAGATTGCTTCACAATATTATTTGACAATTGAAAAACATATATAAATTTATCACATTTAAGTGAGATTTGTAAATATACAAGGGGCGCTTATTACATAGATTGCTTAATAAATTAATACAAATTTATACTTTATTTTAAGTTATACATTATTTCATGTTTAAAGATTTCGTTTATGATAATTTTGCTGTTTAAAAAAAATACAATACTAAGAACAAAAAAGTGAAATCTGAAATCACAAATAACATTAACAAAATCAAGAATGCCAAATATTCAAATATTCAGTAACAAATTCAACCAACACATGTCTATGTAAACAAAGGCTGCAAATCACAAGCAGCAATGGATTCTAGCAAGCTTGTGTGAGGAACACCATATACATTCAAATATGTCGTCAAATGATTCACTACCTCAAATACCCAAACCAGTTCATTAACATTGTGCCGAGATTCGTCGTATACAACTATAGTTTTGTCGTCCTCGGGCTCAACAAATGGATTCTCCATTTCTTTAGTCGTACCTCCTCCAGCTATTACAAACCCCATCAGATCCTGTTTGTAAGCCGGGATGAATTCCCCTGCAAACATAAAGGTGTAACTGTCGAACAATTTCGGCAGCTGAAATAAAATACAAAACATTTTCAGTTATCATGGAGAATTGAAGATATGGAGGAGGAGGAGGAATCAGACAAAACTTACATTGTTCAAATACTGCATTCTGCCAACTCTTGGACCGCCCACAGTCCCATGATTATCTCGCTGCACCTCGTACAGTTCCTCGTCAACATAACATTTTGATCTCATTGATGATTTTATCCCTGTACAAAAGGCAATTGGTATTTTTAGTTTCATATAGTTGAAAATGAATATTGCGTTAAGAGTTAAGAATAACAGAGTCTCACAATAAATGGTAAGGACCCAACTCCCGTTCAATATTGCCTTCAATACTTTGATAGTTCGACCACATCCACCATTAACATCGGTGGATGCTATGACGTGAGTTACATCGTCTCGCCACCTCATTGTCACTGTGGCACCACATGTGTTAGCATGTTGTTGCATCAAGTGCTGTGTAAGAACAATAATAAATATTTCAGATGAACATTATAAAAACTTACACAATATGGAAAAAATGGATATATGTCAAAAATAGTACTATATCTTCATTTGTTAACTGATTTGGGCATAAAATCCAGTCTTTGCCAAAGTTTTGGACGGATGCATTGTCGGTTGTCTGCACATGCATGAAAAAAACAGTATTTATTCGTATTTACTAGAGTTTTGTAGAAATAATATACAAAATCCTAACACTATGTACGTTTTCCTAAATACGATGGATTTTCATTGAACGTGACATTTTAAGAGTAGAGTTTCCTAAATATTAACGAGACAATGACATTCCATAACATAATCTAGGATTTAAAGGTTTCATGATCCTAAATATGAAAAGTTTACTATTTAGGTGTACGTACCATTGTGGAGACGTGAAGATCTTGCTTCTGGTCTGGTCGACGGGGAGCCGGATGCGAATCGCCGTGAAAGGAGGGGAGGCAGGCTTGAAGAGAGAGAGATGAATCGGGCGAAAATGATTATAAAATAATCATATTAGGGTGCATATATATTCATGGAACCTGGGCGAACAAGTCTTCTCTCGAAAAACGAAATTTTATTCCATCCATTTCACATGACACCTGGACCAGGGGCGAATAATTATTCTCTCGAAAAGCGTCTAATCACTACATTTTACATGGCACCTGGTCTAAGCGAACAAATCTTCTCTCACAAAGCGTCTATTCATTCCATTGAACTTGGGCGAAGGGGTATTCGCTATAAAAATGAATTAATTGAAGCGAAGAATTATTCGCTTTAAATCGTCTCCCCGTAAATAAAAATTAAATAAAAATTTAAAAATAAGAATGAAGTAATTTAAGAGAATATTTCTTCGCTGCATGTCATTTTTAATAAATTGAATTAATATTTAATAAATGGAAATATAAAATTCATGTTATTTTTGGTCTTTACATACATGAGTCAGTGTATTTCCATGACAGGCAAACGGTCTTCTCATGGGAGGGTAGGGGGTTTTACATGAAGGTAATGTTAAACATAATTGAAGTGAAGATTTCTTCGCTCCTAAGCGTCTCCCCGTAAATAAAAATTTCATAAAAAAATTAAAAATAAGAATGAAGTAATTGAAGCGAAGATTTCTTCGTTGAATGTCATTTTTAATAAATTTAATTAATATTTAATAAATGGAAATATAAAATTCATGTTAATTTTGGTCTTTACATACATGAGTCAGTGTACTTACATGACATGCAAACGGTCTTCTCATTGGAGGGTAGGGGGTTTTACATGAACGTCAGGTTAAAAATAATTGAAGCGAAGATTTCTTCGCTCCTGAGCATCTCCCCGTAAATAAAAATTTCATAAAAAAATTAAAAATAAGAATGAAGTAATTGAAGCGAAGATTTCTTCGCTGAATGTCATTTTTAATAAATTGAATTAATATTTAATAAATGGAAATATAAAATTCATGTTAATTTTGGTCTTTACATACAAGGGTAAGTGTATTTCCATGAAAAGCAAACGGTCTTCTCATGGGTGGGTTGGGGGGTTTACATGAAGGTCAGGGCTCCTGGGCGGGGAAATCTTCTCTCCCTTCGCTTCTCTCCCTTCCTTCTCACATGACGCCCGAAGAGAAGTGATCATCGCTGGAGCATATGAATAATATATTAATTCCGTACGTTAATTGGACATTCCGTTAACGGCGTCTAGGTAAACCCGGAATGAAACCCGGATTTTGGATTCTCCATCACCCTTCTTCTACCCAGATTGATTTATTAATATAATAATAATGCTGCAATTTGATTGGTCCGCAACAGGGGAACACGGGAATCGGTAGTAGAAGATCCGATTTGAACATTGTTGTTATTGTGAGGACTACGCCGACAACTTTAAATGTCGTCGGTATTTGTTTAGGTAAATGAGTTTTAATTACTTCAATATGAGTGTATAACATTTATTTGTTATATAAATAAGGTTTTAAGGGATTATATATATATATATATATATATATATATATATTAATAAAAATGAAATTTAGGAACCATGAATTAAATCTATAATAATAAAATAATGTACAAAATAACTCATACTAGGATTAAAGACCTTAGTTTTAAAGAAATTGATTTTAATGTACTAAATATTTAAAATTGGGAGATTAGAGTTGTAACATTAATATATATTTTTTGATAAGTAATTAAGATGTGCAATTTTTTTTTTATCTAGATAAGATTCTATTTTTAAAATAATTGATTTTTTAAGGATTTTATAAGTTTATAGTATAACTATTAATTCATCGGTAAAACATTTTTTTTACAAAGAAAATTAGTCAAGGGTTACTTCTAGTTAATAATTTATATATAAATAATTAAAAATTATATATTAAACAAGTTCACATTAAAAAGAATAATAATAATAATATCATCATCTAGCCTATGATCTTTTCAGTCCATCTACATGAACAAGTTTAAAAAAGTAATCGCTCTTCTTTTTCGCGCGCGCATCATCCCGATCGCACTCCCGTTCCAGCGCGCTCTTTAGCTTCGAAGCAAATCGATCAAGTTGCTCCGCTCCCATCTCTGCTCGACTTGCACGGTGCAGTCCTAGAAGACTCCAGGTTTGATCACTAAATATTAGTGTCTCTCTTAGGAACATTCGAGCGATTGTGAGATTCGATCTCTCCCAGACTTTTTCGACGGGAAGTCACTTTTGACGAACCCTACGGTTTACAATTACTATAGGAATTCAATTATCACCAGGTACATAAAGAATTCAATGGCTAAGATTAGTTTCACAGAGGCTAGGATATCGATTATATGAGATGTTGGATCCGTTTGTAGAGTGTTTGATTTTTTAGAAGCGCGAGGGGTTTGATAAACTATATTGACTCAACATAAAAAAAAAATATGAGACTAAATCATCTACAACTTTTAATTCTTCTAACCATGTCAATGAACAAGTTGTTAATCCTTCCGATTTCATCGCCACAAAGAGGAGACTATGTAGTAGATGCAAGCCTGTTTGCAGCATTGCCTTCTTTGTCAACAACAATGTATCGTTTATTCGAAATGGGAAACTGAAGTGGATGAGGTAAATTAGACATGTCATTATGTCTTTTTAGGTCTAAAAGTTAATTATGAACTAAATAGAATGATTGATTTGATTTTTTTTTTCTTTTGTCTCATTCTTCGGGCGCTTTGTCCCCAAGCTCACCATTGGAGATCTGTCATCTAAAGTCTTAGAAAGCATACAACAAAGTAACTAGTGTTTTTCCACTGAATATTCTTCTTAATTCCTAGGGTATATTTAGATTGTCACCTTATTTTGAAAAATCCCCTTGACTATGTAGATCCATTAGGAAAGTTGGTGCTTCAGGTTTCACTTTTCATGTGGTTCAAAATAGACAATTCAAGCGGACAAGTTAAGTTGAGAAAAAATACTTAGATTTTTTTATTTAGGATGGAAGTTGTTGACATGCTACATTTTACATATAAGGCTAGAGCTTGTGAAGAATATAAAGTCTAAAGGTATGAAGCCTAGTGTGATACTAAAGCCTGGAACTCCTGTTGAAGAAGCATATCAACTAGTAATATCAGACAATCTTTTTCAGTTATGTTGATGAGCTGTTTATATGAAGTACTAAGGATTGAACAACTTGATGGTGAGAATCCTGTGGGGGATGGTTCTTGTAACGACGGTTGAACTTGGATTTGGCGGGCAAAAGTTAATGGTGGAAACTATGGATAAGGTACGCTTTTTGGTGATATGAATCGAACTGATATTTTAGTAACCAATTAATATTATGAGTTAGTATGGAAAATTAGGACCTTCAACCATTGGTTTGGTGTTGCAGCTTCAGCTGGAGCTAACTGTATTATAACAGGAAGATCGCTGATGCGCCTGTCCAATTTATATCTCTTTTTGAGAAAGCATGTTCAAGAAGCCCAGTGAACTGAAACAGATAAATTATGGTATTCTACTTTAATTTTGTGCTTTTTGAGAGTACTACTTACCAGTTGTAATAAAAAATATATAAAAGGATACATGAATCATGATATTTAACAGGAAATAGTTGGAGTGTATATGAGAATGATGGCCATGTATCTGAAGTTTTTCACAAGTTACATTTATATTTGTGAGTTTTTTTTTTTGTCTCTGAAACCTATTGTGTATTGTTTATATGTAATTGATGTCTGTTTTATGGATTGAAATAAAAATCATTTACGAAGGTACGAAACATTCATTGAAATTTGAATTTGTAAATTCAATTATTATGAATTTAATGTTGAGCCTTTTGGGGTCCAGCCGAATCAGACAATTAATTAAATGAGCAAAACCTAAGAATGCTGCTCATTCTATCACTTCTAGAGAGAGAAGACTTTCTGCAAAGAAGAGAAGAAACAAAGGAGAAGAAACAGAGGAAGAAGAAGAGAAAGAGGCAGTAGATCTCTTACTTTTTCACCTTCAGGTTCCAATTTCTTGTTGCCTTATATCTAGACTAGTTTGAGTCTAAATGAAATTGGTTTTCTCTGTTTGTATGCCTCAACTTTGAGTTTAAAGTTGAGAAGAACATTTGTATCCGTTTCTTGTTTATAGTGAAATTTGCTGGTCGGCCACGTGGTTTTTTACCCTCCAGGTTGAGAGGGTTTTCCACGTAAATCTGGTGTTGTTTTGTTCTGTGCTTGATCTTCTGTTTTAGACTTGGATAACCTGTGCATTTACCCATCTCACATTGCTAGATTACAGTATAAAAGTAATTTTCATTTCAAAATTCCTAACATTTAATTTGTAAATAAAGGCTACACATTGTTGCATTAAATTAATGATCTTTAAATTCTGGTTTATCTTTTAAATTGAGACTTGAGACTATTTAAATATTAATGTTTAAATATTAATTTAATAAATATGATTTAGTTAGTTTTAATATTTGTATAAATATATTAGTAAATCATATTTATAATAAGGCAATTCAATTAAATTTGAAATAGATTGAGACAATGTACTCTTTGGTGACGGTAAGGGTTGTCGGCATAGAGTTCTCTACGACGACGGTGAGAGTGGTCGGCATAGAGTTCTCTATGACAACGAGTCGGCATAGAGTTCTCTATAGCGACCGTAATGTTCGTCGACGTAAAGATCTCTTTGGCAAAGGTAAGGATGGTAAAGATCTCTTTGCGTAAGGGTGGTCGACATATAGATCTCTTTGGCGACGGTTTTAGCCGTCAGCATATAACACCCTATGGCGACGATACTTAAGTGGTCGGTGTTTGTGTTTTGGTAATGACAAGGGAAATGTTGACCACCGACGACCGCTCATCCCACTGTCGTTAGTAACTTATGATGACGATTCATAAGTCAATAACGACCGGGATTACCGTCGGCATTGACATTTTTTTACGTGATATAAAATAAATAATAAATAATAATAATAACAAAGATATAAAAATATAAGAATATATATTATAATTATAAAATAATAAATTAGATTTGTTTTTGTTGCAGGCGAATCAGGGTTGATTTGAAAATAAATAAATAAAATGTTGGAAGAGCTCTTGTATATAAAACTAAAAAAAATTAATTAAATACATGTGTGTCGTGTTGACACCTCTTACTACTTACTTGCTTTCCATTAAAAAGATTTTGATTTTCATATTAGAAGGTTGACCCAACTTATAATATACTATATTCAACAACAAAACAAATCAAATTGATAGACTTAGTTCAAAGAAAATTAATATTTTCAAAAAAACAGTTTATGCTAACCAATCATATCTCTCTCACCTCCGGCCAACTATCAACACCGTCTCAGACATCATCGTTGTTGTATATCAAACTTGCAATATCTTCTACGCCGCCCAAGTATAATCCTCCATTTTACACCTGATGAATAAATGACATAGTTATCGGGCTCTTTTTCTACCTTACGTTGAATGAAATTGTGATGTTTGGTTGATGGTCTCTCCTCTCTATCTAATATGATAATTTTCATCAAGAGTCAAATGAAGGGAGTTTGCACGACATAATAACCTAGTTTTTTTTTTTCATAAAAATACTAATTTTATTCACCAAAATATTATTATTTATATTAATATATATATATTACATATTTTCATCAAAAATTAATTTATTTTTATAAAATTAACAAAAATCAAAGTTTTTTTTTTTAATAATTCAAAAGTTATTAAATAATTTCAATATTATATCTGACCTAAATTTGTTCCCGAGTCACTGAATTAGGCAAATCAAAGACAGACAGACAGGTAGGTATCTTCGTATCAAATCTTTAAATTTATAATAGAATAACTGATTTGTTAATTCAACGATTCTATTGATCGTTTGTATTGTCTCTAATAAATAACTCGCATGTTGTCTGTCTTTCTTGTTTCAGTTTCCATTTGTGTATATTCTAAAATTTTAGATGTAGATCACACGACAACTTGATCTAATGATTTTCCATTTGAGTGCATATATGATTAGAAGAAAGATGTTATGGTTGATTGCTTGTTAGGAACGAACGTCTATTCTTGAAAACCATATACATTGTATTCCCTTCGGCCAGTTGTAACCGTGGCTAGAATAAATCCTGCAATTTTAACGATTTGTAAATTTTATGATATGTAAATTTTAAGCCCGGATAAAAATAAAATAAATCAACAGATTTTGTTCACCTGTTTTTTCTTCTTTTGCCTGAAGCTGCCCTATTTATAAATGATGGTACATTCCAAGTGTTGGATACGTAGCTTGGTACAACGGGTTTCTTACTTGTAAAACCTCCAAATTACAAATTTCCATAAGCAGAATTCGAGAAAGAGCAGGGGGTAGGGAGAGATGGAGGCACCCTCTCTTGCTTGAGCAGAATTTGAAAAAGAACTGGAGGTGAGGTGAGTCGAGGTGGAGGCTTCACAGCTCGAGTAGAATTCGAGAAAGAAATGGAAGTGGGGTGAGATGGAGGCTTCAAAGCTCGAGCAGAATTTGAGAAAGAACTGGAGGTGGGGCGAGGTAGAGCCATCTCGGCTCGAGCAGACATCTGTTTCTACACAAATGCATTGAATTATGCTAAAGTGAAAGCTTCATCTTCAATTTTCTAATCTCACCAAATTGAAGAAAGGAAACAACAATGAGCAATTAAGAAGTGTAATAAGGTTCACTCCATTGTTCGCTGCAAGAACCCCTAATTCACATAATCCAACATCAAACTCACCGTTAACCTATTATGCGTACATAGACTTGGACATCGTGCATAAATTGTCATATTCGACTCGGGTAAGTCGTGTTAGACTTTCAATCGTGTCGTGTTATGTCGTGTCTCAATCTTATTCGTGTCGTATTAATTCGTGTTCACGAGTTTATTCGTGTCGTAATAACTTGTGTTTACATTCGTATTTCATATTATTCCGACTAGAGTTTCGACCTAATCATTTTGTGTCGTGTCTGATGCTCGTTTTCATTTTATGCTTAGAGTTATATCAAGTCAATGTTTGGGTGGAACATAATTGTTGTGCTTAGCATGAATTCCTCCTAATAGGGACATTAGATTATATCATTTCAGGCCAGTCAAATGACTTTTTCAGTTTATAACATTTAGATATTCAATAACCAAGACTAATTAACTTCACAAGAATCTCTCTCCAAGCCTATTAAGTAGCTGGATACGACATTCAACAACCTGAATCATTAAAAATTTAAGCACCAACTAAGACAAATCAGATCTTCTGCTACCGAATTGGGTGTTCCCCTGTTGCGGACCAATCAAAACTCAGCATTATTATTATATTAATAAATTAAAATTGGGTTGAAAAGAAGAAAGAGAACCCGGAACCCGTATTTTATTCCGGGTTCAGCAGAAACAGAAATGAGTGAAGCTTCCTTCGCTTCACTGTGTTTTACATGACCATTGAAGAGACAGTCTACACTGTTTTATATAAGGTTGTCCATGTAAAACTGATTGATATATATTCACTCAGGTGAATATAAAATACATTCATGTAAAAACAGTTTATATGATAAAAGTGAAGCAAACTTCTCTTGATATTAAATTTGTAAGATATTTAAATGAATTTACTTTAATTATTTTATATGATTATATATTAAATATATATATATATATATATATATAAAAACATGTTCAAATTTTTTTGTAATATATTTAAATAGAATTGTAAAACAAAATATTTTAAAATTTATTTGTAAGATATTTTTTTTAAAAAATATTTAAATTATTTTATATTTTATATAATTATATATTAAATATATGTAAATGTTCATGTAAAACCACTAACACATTTACGTAAAAACATTTATACGTTAATATAAAAGCATTTATGTCTTCATTTAAGTCTGCAAAAAATATATAAAAAAAACAAGCGCTACCAGGTGAAGCTAGCTTCACCTGGGTATTTACAGCGCTCAAATGAGTGAAACAAGCACTACCAGGTGAAACTTGCTTCACTCAATATTTACAGCGCTGATGGAAGTGAATCAAACTTCACTTGATATTTACATTTGTAAGATATTTAAATTAGTTTATTTTAATTATTTTATATGATTATATATTAAATATATATATATATATAACAATATATTCAAAAAAAATTGTAATATATTTAAATAAATTTGTAAAACAAAATATTTTTAAATTTATTTGTAAGATATTTAAAAAAAATTATTTAAATTATTTTATATAATTATATATTAAATATATATAAATGTTCATGTAAAACCATTAACACATATATGTAAAAATATTTATATGTTCATGTAAAAGTATTTATGTCTTCATGTAAGTTTGTAATAGAATAAAAAAACAAGCGCTACCAGGTGAAGTTGCTTCACATGGGTATTTACAGCGCTCAAATGAGTGAAACAAGCACCACCAGGTGAAGCTTGCTTCACTCAATATTTATAGCACTAATAGAAGTGAAGTAAACTTCACTTGATATTTACATTTGTAAGATATTTAAATTAATTTATTTTAATTATTTTATATGATTATATAATAAATATATATATATATATATATATATATATAACATGTTCAAAAATTTTTGTAATATATTTAAATAAATTTGTAAAACAAAATATTTTTAAATTTCTTTTTAAGATATTTTAAAAAATTATTTATATTATTTTATATTTTATATAATTATATATTAAATATATAAAAATTTTCATGTAAAATCATTAACACATTTATGTAAAAACATTTATATGTTCATGTAAAAGCATTTATACATTCATGTAAGTCTGCAAAAAAAAAAACAAGCACTAACGGGTGAAGTTGGAGATTTACAGTGCTCAAATGAGTGAAACATGCACTACCAGGTGAAGATTGCTTAACTCAATATTTACAACGCTAATAGAAGTGAAACAAACTTCACTTGATATTAAATTTCTAAGATATTTAAATGAATTTACTTTAATTATTTTATATGATTATATATTAAATATATATATAAAACATAATGTTCAAATTTTTTTTTGTAATATATTTAAATAAATTTGTAAAACAAAATATTTTAAAATTTATTTGTAAGATATTTTTTTAAAAAATATTTAAATTATTTTATATTTTATATAATTATATATTAAATATATGTAAATGTTAATGTAAAACCACTAACACATTTAAGTAAAAACATTTATACGTTCATGTAAAAGCATTTATGCCTTCATGTAAATCTGCAAAAGAATAAAAAAACAAGTGCTACCAGGTGAAGTTAGTTTCACCTGGGTATTTACAACGCTCAAATGAGTGAAACAAACACTACCAGGTGAAGATTGCTTCACTCAATATTTACAGCGTTGATAGAAGTGAAGCAAACTTCACTTAATATTAACATTTGTAAGATATTTAAATTAATTTATTTAAATTATTTTATATGATTATATATTAAATATATATATAACAACATGTTCAAATTTTTTTTGTAATATATTTAAATAAATTTGTAAAACAAAATATTTTAAAATTTATTTTTAAGATATTTTAAAAAAAATATTTAAATTATTTTATATTTTATATAATTATATATTAAATATATGTAAATGTTTATGTAAAACCATTAACACATTTATGTAAAAACATTTATACGTTAATGTAAAAACATTTATGCCTTCATGTAAGTCTACAAAAAATATAAAAAAAACAAGCGCTATTAGGTGAAGCTTGCTTCACCTGGGTATTTACAGCGCTCAAATGAGTGAAACAAGCACTACCAGGTGAAGCTTGCTTCACTCAATATTTACAGCGTTGATAGAAGTGAAACAAACTTCACTTGATATTAACATTTGTAAGATATTTAAATTAATTTATTTAAATTATTTTATATGATTATATATTAAATATATATATAACAACATGTTCAAAATTTTTTGTAATATATTTAAATAAATTTGTAAAACAAAATATTTTAAAATTTATTTTTAAGATATTTAAAAAAAAATATTTAAATTATTTTATATTGTATATAATTTTATATTAAATATATATAAATGTTTATGTAAAACCATTAACACATTTACGTAAAAGCATTTATATGTTCATGTAAAAGTGTTTATGTCTTCATGTAAGTCTTCAAAAGAATAATAAAAAAAAAACAAGTTACCAGGTGAAGCTTGCTTCACCTGATAGCGCTTGTTTTTTTTATTATTTTTGCAGATTTACATGAATGCATAAATGCTTTTACATGAACGTATAAATGTTTTTACATAAATATGTTAGTGGTTTTACATGAACATTTATATATATTTAATATATAATTATATACAATATAAAATAATTTAAATATATATATATTTTCTAAATATCTTAAAAATAAATTTTAAAATATTTTGTTTTACAAATTTATTTAAATATATTTAAAAAAATTGAATATTTTGTTTTACAAATTCATTTAAATATATTTACAAAATAATTTAAATACCTTACAAATGTAAATACCTAGTGAAGTTTGCTTCACTTTTATCAGCGTTGTAAATATTGAGTGATACAAGCTTCACTTGGTAGTGTTTGTTTCACACATTTGAGCGCTGTAAATACCTAGGTGAAACTAGCTTCACCTGGTAGCGTTTGTTTTTTTATTCTTTTGCAGATTTACATGAAGGCATAAATGCTTTTACATGAACGTATAAATGTTTTTACATAAATGTGTTAGTGGTTTTACATGAACATTTACATATATTTAATATATAATTATATAAAATATAAAATAATTTAAATATATTTTTTAAAAATATCTTACAAATAAATTTTAAAATATTTTGTTTTACAAATTTATTTAAATATATTACAAAAAACATTTGAACATGCTGTTTTATTTATATATATTTAATATATAATCATATAAAATAATTAAACTAAATTCATTTAAATATCTTACAAATTTAATATCAAGTGAAGTTTGTTTCACTTCTATCAGCGCTATAAATATTGAGTGAAGCAATCTTCACCTGGTAGTGCTTGTTTCACTCATTTGAGCATTGTAAATCCCCAGGTGAAGCAAGCTTCACCTGGTAGTGCTTGTTTTTTTTTTGCAGACTTACATGAAGGTATAATAAATGTTTTTACATGAACATATAAATGTTTTTACATAAATGTGTTAATGATTTTACATGAACATTTATATATATTTAATATATAATTATATAAAATATAAAAGAATTTAAATAATTTTTTTAAATATCTTACAAATAAATTTAAAAATATTTTGTTTTACAAATTTATTTAAATATATTAAATTTTTTTTTGAATATATTGTTATATATATATATATATATTTAATATATAATCATATAAAATAATTAAAATAAACTAATTTAAATATCTTACAAATGTAAATATCAAGTGAAGTTTGCTTCACTTCTATCAGCGCTGTAAATATTGAAGCAAGCAAGCTTCACCTGGTAGTGCTTGTTTCACTCATTTGAGCGCTGTAAATACCCAGGTGAAGCTAACTTCACCTATTAGCGCTTGTTTTTTTTTTTATATTTTTTGCAGACTTAAATGAAGGCATAAATGCTTTTACATTAACGTATAAATGTTTTTACATAAATGTATTAGTGGTTTTACATTAACATTTACATATATTTAATATATAATTATATAAAATATAAAATAATTTAAATATTTTTTTTAAAAATATCTTACAAATAAATTTTAAAATATTTTGTTTTACAAATTTATTTAAATATATTACAAAAAAATTTGAACATGTTTATATATATATATATTTAATATATAATCATATAAAATAATTAAAGTAAATTCATTTAAATATCTTACAAATTTAATATAAAGTGAAGTTTGCTTCACTTCTATCATATAAACTGCTTTTTACGTGAATGTATTTTATATTCACATGAGTGAATATATATCAATCAGTTTTACATGGACAACCTTATGTAAAACAGTGTAGTCTGTCTCTTCAATGGTCATGTAAAACAGAGTGAAGCGAAGGAAGCTTCACTCATTTCTGTTTCTGCTGAACCCGGAATAAAATACGGGTTCCGGGTTCTCTTTCTTCCTTTCAACCTAATTTTAATTTATTAATATAATAATAATGCTGAGTTTTGATTAGTCCGCAAAATGAGAACATCCAATTCGGTAGCAGAAGATCTGATCTGCAACTAAGAATTAGCAAATTAACCAAGCACACAGATCTTCAAACATCAAACTATAGAGAGTTCTGTCTTTGTATCCAAATGCAATAAAAATAATTAAATTTCATAACATAGCTATAGAGAGTTTTCCATGATGGATCCATACAAATTTCAGAAAAGTAAACTTATTAACAATAAAAAATTCAAAACGCACTTAGAGAGAGAAATTTTCTCTGGAGATTTTTTTTCTCACATCGGGCACGACCGGCACATCAACGCTGCCGGAGCTTTTGACGTCGGAATGACCTCAAATTTCTCCAGCAGGTGCGTCTCTTTCCCCCTACAATCTGACCGAAGGAATTTCAATTTGAACGGAGGAATCGGGAGAAATCACGATTATAGTTTCTAGATCGGATATTTAGGTCGGTTTCGGCACAATCGGCACAATCGGCACGATCGGCACGATCGGCACGAACAACACAAACGACACGGATTCTCGCCGCGACCGCGCTTCTACATCGGAAGTCGTCCGCCATCCTCCAGCACCTTCGATCGGTTGTCGTGCGCCCTCTAGAACGTGTTCTGTTGTGCAAGGAACGGTCGCGGTCATCTTCTCTTACCGTTGACCGGAGCATTTCGTCAAACCCCCTTCTGCAGAGACTTGACGTCGAATCGGCGTCGGTGGCCCTCCTCTTCTCACTTTTCGTTTACAGGTTAGTTCGGACCTCGGTCGGGACATCAAACCACACCGCGAGGCGCGGGTAGGTCTCTATTGAACTTCTTTATCGCCGTTTGAATCAAGTGTTCGGTCTGGAGGAAGCTTTCGTAGCTATAGACCGTTCCAAAATTTCTTAAACCCTTTCTTGTTTGAGCAATTATTTTCACGCCCCTGTTCCGGTGCGATTGGTTTCCAATCGTGCTGTTTGCGCCCACCCTTTGCTGCAGAATTCCAACCTTTGTGGCTCCTTTGAAGATTAGGCAGTTTGCGCTTGATCTTTCCAATGACTGGTACGCGCCCGTCCAGTGTAGTTACTCGGGCAAGGGGCGTCCTTCAAGTCCGCCCTGATGATCCTAAGAAGGTACTGAAGGGGCCGTCGACAAGCAGCAAGGCTAGGTCTGATAGATGAACTCGCATGTCTCTTAACAATCCCAGGAAGCAGAAGCCAGAAATCACGGATGAAGTCCTAAACAGCGGAGAAGATGCGCCTATTGATTCTATGCCAAATACAGCATCGAGTATGAGTTCTTTTCCACATGCTGATGAATTACATGAGAATAGTTTTATTGGGGATTCATTCTGTAACAATATGCATGTTCATAATAGAAATGATAGTATTGAATTGATAGGAAAAAACAGTACTGCATATAGAAATGATAGGACTTTAATTCCAAAAAAATCTGTTGTTACTGGACTTGCTGCACAGAATGGACCGTTAGAATCGCTTGTTGGTACACTAGACCTGACCGGTCATTCTGTTGGGAAATTGGATTTGAAATCTTGTCTTGTTGAAATTGATGACAATCAGGTCGCTTGTGCTGAAAATTCGGTCCCAATGTTGGAGATAATCTGTCAAAAAGGCTCTAAGGTAATGCAGGAAAATGACATAAATTGTACAGGTTTATTGGGTCCTATTGAAAGCTCAAAATTGGGGTCTGTTTCTGAATCGGGTGAAAACGTTATGCTGAGATTTATGTCTGTTTTGAATGATCCTACTGAAGTTGGTACTGGTGTTCCTATTGAGGTAAGTATGACAGAGCTGAATAAGACTATTGATCGAGAATTATTAGGTTCAAAGAATATTACAAGGTCGGGGTCAGTTTCAGAAGCAGGAAAACATGACGGTTTGGGTAATTCAGGTGCAGAGAAAGATCAGAAAACAAATTTTACCGGTCCTGCTAAAGAGGATGCTAAACTGGGCAAAATAGATGATTTTGAAAATGCCTCTACAGGGTTGGAGATATCAGCTGCTCATAGTCTATTAGGTCCAAAGAAGGATATAATTTCAGAGTCTTGTTCTAAAATGAGAAATCTTGTAAATCTAAAAGTCTCGGGTTCCATTAATGATCAGAATGCTAAGTCTACCTGTCCTGCTAAGGATCAAATGGAAAGTCAGATATCCAGACTATGTACTAGGCTTGAAAAAGGTTGGACAGAAGACACTAAATGCGCCCAGGATTCTGAAACTGAAGCTAAAATTGCAGGATCTTCTAAACAACATGCACATCTAGCTGAAACTATTAAAGGACATAGTCTAACAGAATCTGGAAACACTGAAGAAATTGGATTTGAGTTAGAGCTATTCATGGAAATAAATTCAGCTCAATTAGAAAATCCTAATAATACAGATCTAAAGGATGATGAACTGAACTTGATTGGTATAGCCAATGGTGAAAGCTTAGCTGTAAATTATATTGATTCGTTGATTGATGACATCATGAATGACAATCTGGGTCTGGGTATGGATCTCATGGAAGCTACAAATAAGTTGGGTCAGAATATAAGTCAGGTATAAGAGGTGAAGAATGTATGAAACTGGAAGAATTAGCCAACGGTTTTCGCTTGGCCGGGTCTAATGAGGGGTTAGCCAACGGTTTTTGCTTGGTCGGGTCTAATATGGGGTTAGCTAATAGTTTTCGCTTGGCTGGGTCTGAAAAAGATAATTTGGTTGCAAAAAAGTTGGGTCTAACAAGGGTCGATAACGTGAATATTCAAGTCATTGATCCTGAACACGCCAGTCCTGGACACACTAAAACTACTCATGGCATTGGTCATATCTCTTCAAATGCCGGTCCTAGCTCTTCAAACGCCAGTCATAGCTCTTCAAATGCTGGTCTTAGATCTTCTAATGCCAGTCCTAGCTCTTCTAATGTCAGTCCTAGCTCTTCCAATGCCAGTCCTATCTCTTTAAATGTCGGTCCTGACATCACATATCCACCTTCTACCGGTCCTAATCGCCAAGATAATAAACCTACTAATAAAGTTATGAGCCACCAGTCGAATCAAAAGAATCAAAGCATAGATGTTGATTTGGAATCAGACGATAGCACTGACTATGATGAAACAATAATATGCGACCTCGAATATCATAAGTCCATGAAGAAGATATCGGCAACAAAGATCAAACCAAAAGCAAAGAGGCATAATTCTTCCAAAACAAGTGCTGAAATTGAAAAGATTGATCAAGAAACCGGATCGAATAATTCTAAAACAGCTAAGAAGGGTAAAAATGGATCGAAAATCAAAGAAAGGAAAAACATGAAGGCAAATAACTCAAGTTCTAAGAAGAATGTTGAAGTAAATCCCAAGGAAACTGTGATACCCGAGGCTAACCCTGAGATATTGAACCTGGGTGCGTTTTCTCCACTCGTTAATCTAGATCCTGAACTGCCAATTGATAGCATTCAAAAGAGGAAAATTGATACACAAGAGAAGAACACTAAAGGGGATATTCTAAAGAAGATCGGAACAATTGAAGGCAACGGTTTTGTGGGAAATATAAGGGTTAGATGAGCCGAAAAGAACAAACAAGTCAGGAAAGATAGCATCCCTGAAACAGTCATCTCCTCAGCTCCTCCTACTGCTGCAATTCCTGGCAAAGAAAATACTCAGGCTGATAACAAGGATACTCAGGCTGAAAAACGAAATAGCAAATTTGGCAGGACTGAGAAACCAGATGAAGAAGATATTTTTCCAAATTAATAAACAAGAGATTACGATGCCCCAAGAAAGAAATGATCAGTTGAATGCTCAGTTCAACCGTCACTATTTAAAGAATTGGAATCTCTTCAACAAAGACCAATATGATGAAGTGATCAAGTGGACGGTTGACGCCATGAAGGAAATTTCGAAATGTAATAAAACAAAGGTGTACACAATCATGAGCAACCGAAACAAAACATGGCAAGAAGGAAAGGTGTGGAATGGAAATGCCATGAGCGATCCAGAAAAGGGAAAATTCTAGATAGACACTTTATTCCCAAAGGTAATTACACTTGATCATCCGCACCGGTTTGAGCTCTCACCAGAAATTGAAGAAAAATGTGTCAAGGCATGGGAGTTTGTCATAGTTGGTCATTTTATGGGCAACATGAAGGCACCATTTGCCGAGGTTAAAAGAACGTTGATGGGTCAGTGGGAATCCTCTGGTCTAGAGAGGATCACAATCAATGATCACAGATTCTACTTTCTATCCTTTAGGAATGGAAGTGAAATAAAGTTGATCATAGAGAGCGTATTTACTTTTATCAGGGGGAAAAGATTCAAGTTGTACAAGTGGAGCGAGGAACTTAATACTAATCATAGACCGCCTGAACTTGAACAAATTTGGGTGAATCTCAAGAATGTTCCACCACACATGTGCAACCCAATGGGTCTTGCCTATATTTCAAGCATTATAGGCAAACCACTTATGTTTGACCCAACAATGGAAGGCTACGAGCGTGCATCTGTGGCCAGAGTTAGTGTCGAAATCCATCCAAGTAGCTCTCTTCCAATCAAGCTTGAACTTAAAGATAGACTAGGAAATTTATTTGACATTGGAGTACAATACGAATGGAAACCAAATTGATGCATATGGTGTAGCACTTTCACACACGCTACGAATAAATGTCCAGTCAATAATAATCTAAAATCGAAGGCCAATAACAACACTCAAGTAAGCGATATCAATGACTCTAACTAGGCTCAGGTTGAGAGAAATGTGAACAGGTCTGAACTTAACAGCAATGAACGCACTAAGGATGATAAGATGAGAAACCAAAAGCAAGAACAGATAAGGGTAAGGAAGAAGATAGGAAAAAGAATGAGGTAAGGGTACAAGCTGGCCCTACTAACGTTGATCATATTGGTCATGTTTAGGGCACCGGTCCTAGGGATTATGTTTTCTCAAGAATAGGTCCTGTTCAAAATGTCAGTCCTGGTCAGGGTATCGGTCTTGATAAAGCTGGACATAGACACACCGATCCTAGAGCTTCTCATAAAGCTACTGTTCCTAGCCATATTGACCATATTAAGCCTGGTCTTGGACTTGTTGATCATGAAACTACTCAAGCTACCGGACTTGCTACTACAGGTCCTGATGAAAAATGTGCAACCATTGCTGATCCCGACTATATTGGTCCTGATACTGGCACAAGTCCTATTATTGTGGATGATACTATTGTTGGTCCTAACTCCACCGATCCCAATACTGATCAAAGAACTGGTCTTGATGTAACTACATGTCCTAGTTCTAAAGTTTCTGAAATTCAAAGATCTATGGGACGGGGAATACTTGGCCCATATGAAACAAGCAAAATTGGATCTGAAGGCACTCCAATAGGTCGTGAGTCTACTCTTCACAGTTCTAGGAATGCAAGTAGGAACCGAAAAAACAATGTCATCAAAATTCGAAATGACCTGATCCTTGGGCTCAGAGCCACCTTTCGAGATGATGAACAGGAGAATCTTGGAATAAGTAATAAAGAAGCTTTTGGAATGGACTAGGAAATCTTGGGTTTTATGAAATCAAAAGATCAAGTGCAGAAGAAGACAATTTGGTCTTGAATAAGGCAGTGAGCTTTAGTTCTGAAGTAGGGCGAATTAAAACCGATAACAAATTCTGGATGGATAATGATAAATTCAAGGGTATTCTCGAAAGCGTATGGTCAACAGATGTCAGAGGTTCCAACATGTACAGGGTTTCTGAGAAGCTTAAGCTCCTGAAGAATCATCTCCAAAGCTTTGACAAGAAGAAGTTCAGTAATATCTCCAATAGAGTTTTGACTGCTAGAGAAGAACTGGAAGAGGTTCAGAAAAAGTTATTAAGGGATGATAGTGATGAACAACTCAATGAAACAGAAAGATATGCGCTTGAAAACTTCAGGAAACTGAGTCTGCTTGAAGAGAATTTTGTTAGACAGAAATCAAGATAGAGCTGGCTTTCGTTGGGTGACAAAAACACAGCTTTCTTCTACAGAAAATGCAAGGCTAGAAACATGAGAAACAATGTGTACAGGCTGAAGAATGATGATGGTGAATATGTTCAGGGTCAAAAGGGTGTCCAAGATCTGGCTATTGATTTCTATAAACAACTTATGGCTACAAGAAAGCAGCATTAAAGTCACTTGAATACCTTGTATCAAATTATTGATAGGAAAATCTCTACAGAAGATAGTCGCGAGTGGATAAGGGTGGTCACGAAGGTTGAGGTTAAAGAAGCTCTGTTTAGTATTGATGAGAATAAAAGCCCAGGTCCTGATGGGTTTAATGCACAGTTCTTCAAAGATAATTGGTCGTTTGTGGGTAAAGATGTTACTGATGGGGTTCTGGAGTTTTTCAAAAATAGGAAGATGTTAAAGCAATGGAATACAGCGGTCCTAACCTTGATCCCCAAAACTGCGGTACCTGAGAAAGTACAAGATTTCAAACCAATTTCCTGTTGCAATGTGATTTATAAAATAATTTCAAAAATAATTTCTAAACGTTTTAAAAATGTAATAGGAAAAATAATAAATCTTAATCAATCTGCATTCATCACCGGTAGGACAATCTCTCATAATATTCTTCTCATGCAGAGCCTATTAAAAGGCTACGGGAAAAAGAAAATATCCCCGAGAGTGGCTTTCAAAATAGATATCAAGAAAGCTTTCGACTCTGTTAGATGGGAAGCCATTCGAGACTTTCTGGTTGTTTCTACTTTTCCTATGATTTTTATCGATTGGATTATGCAATGCATTTCATCATCCTGCTTTGTTGTTAGTGTCAATGGAGTCCACATAAGCTATTTCAAGGGTGAAAACGGGGTAAGGCAAGGGGACCCCCTCTCTTCTTACCTTTTCGTAGCTATCATGGCGATCTTTGAGAGCATCTTCGCGATGTTCCGAAAGAATCGTCCATACATCTTTCACCCATTCTGTGAGGTAGAGGAGGTAACACATTTATGCTTTGCTGACGATTTGTTCATTCTAGCGCATGCAGACGTTGATTCCATTAAAACTATTAGGGCTGCACTAACGTTCTTTTCTGAGGTAACAGGTTTAACTATTAATGAAAGCAAAAGTGTGGCATTTTATGGAGGCGTGAAGGACGAAACAAAGCAGGACATCTTCAACATCATGGGCATCAAGGAAGACAACTTTCCCATAAGGTACATAGGAATTCCGTTAACTGCGAAGCAGATCGAGATGTCACACTGCAAGCCGCTGATTGAAAAGGTAAAAAACACGATATCTGGTTGGGCAGCAAAAAAACTTTCTTATGCAGGGAGGATCGAACTTATCAAAACCGTGGTTATGGGCATAGTTGGCTATTGGGCGCAGCAAATGGTCATTCCGAAGAAGGAACTCGACACACTGATGAGAAACTTTATCTAGGGTAGTAGTGGAAGAGGAGGAAAGAAAGTCAAATGGACCGCTCTCTGCAAACCGAAGGACGAGGGAGGCATCGACTTGAAGAACTGTATCGAGTGGAACAAGGCTCTAACCTTCAAGCATCTGTGGGCTTTGGAGCGCAATCAGGAGTCACTATGGATCAAATTGGTGCATACGAGGTTTATGAAACACGAAACCAGCATCTGGACCTGCAAAATTCACGAAGGTATGAGCTGGTCTCTAAAAAAGATTCTTAAACTAAGAAACGATATTGCAGATCTTTATGACATCCGACTAGGGGACGGGAAAGGCACTCTATTCTGGCATGACCCTTGGTTTGAAAACCAGCCTATCATCGACAAGGAGGAGTTTCAAAATACTCGTATCAGAAGGGACTACGCAAAAGCGAAAATCAAAGACATCAAAGACGGGAATTGGAACTTGCTCTTGAGAAGAATTCTAGAAGGAAAGAGGATACTTGATCATATAAGTAACATACAACTACACGACATACCGGATATTCATGAATGGAAAGCTGAGGACAATGGGAAGCTGGTATTGAAGAAAATATGGGAGGTAATCCGCGAAAAAGCGCAGAAAGTAGAATGGGCTCCTCTTGTATGGTCAACGAAGATTATCCCTCGACACCAGTTCATTCTATGGCTCGCCTTCTGGGAAAGACTCAGCACTCGTGATCGTATCAGTAAGTATATGAGCATCCCGGACGCGAGCTGTCTACTATGCATAGGAAATGAAGAAACCATAGATCACCTATTCGGGAGCTGCTGTATTGCTTCGGAGCTTTTGGACAGATTCTATAAAAGCCTGGAGTTGACCAGTTTCCCGAGCGAATGGAATGAAATCAAAGAAGCAGCACTACTTAAAGCCAAGGGAAATAGATTTGCAACAAGCGTGTTTAAGTGTGGCTTTGGAGTAGTGGTGTATAACATTTAGAAAGAATGGAATGCAAGGGTATATGAAAGAACCCGCAGGAGCATTGACGAGTTATGGAAAGATATTGTATCGGATTGCAGCGCCCTTGCGGGAACGTGGAGAAGAATTCCAAGCACGGAGCAGAATTGGAATATCTGCAGGAATTGGAATTTACCGTTTTTTAAACTTATTAGAATTGAAAGTATTGTAAACAAATAATTCATTTACGTTTTTAGCTTTTTAGCTTTTATTCAGAATGTTACGACTTCAAAATCATTCTAGGCCTGTCTAGAATGATCTCTTAAACTCGTGGTTTTTTTTTCCGTTTTTTGGAATTTTTAATGAAATGACGCTAAGTCGTTTTTCCCCCCAAAAAAAAAAATTTATTAACAATATCCAACCCTAATACTCCTATTTGCATAAGTATATTGTTGCTCACCCATTAACAAACTATATAGAATTTGAGCATGCTATAGAAGTGGACCATAACATGATCAAATGCCACTAGAGAATGATCTTCAATTAGTTTCCATCTGACTTAATGTAAAAACTGATGGGGAATAGGCTCATATCATATTAGCATTCCCCTTATCTACGAGCTCCAGTTCCATGCTTGTATACAACGATATCACTTAAGAACATTGTCTCTAGTGTATTACCGTGCATGAACACTATAGATAAGATTCAAACATATTAATCTAAATCCTAGGAGTTATAAGTTGATTTCAAGTCGTATTAAGCCTACCATTGCATGAATAATAAAATCCTATAAGAACTAGCTTTTAGAGGAGAAATGAAGATATTAGACCATTTTGCTAGAAGAAAAAATAATGAAGCTTTGAAACGGAGTTAATGAATCAACGAAAAGAAATGCTTACCTCGGATGATTTGATAGATTGAAGAAGGCTTTCAAAGTATCCATAGTCGTCTTCGAGTTTTCTCTCACTGCCATTGCTTACTCATTCAACTCAATATCGCTTCTCACTCTCTACTCTGGTTTTACCTCGTTTTACCTTTTGTCTAATGTCGACTCTCGTTTACCTTTTGTATAATGTCCTAACCGCTAGACCATATAACCATTTTGAATACTTCATATTTTATTTTTTTATTCATCTATATAAAAAAATATATGACAATTAATATTCAAAATAATTCTAACTATATATTGAAATTTAACACTGAAAAGGTCCTAATAATCGAAACAATCATTTATCATTTGTTTGAATAAATGAATATTTGGAAATTTGTATTTATATTAACGATGTTAAACAACTAAGTGAAAGTAACAAATTGTTATCATTTGTTTGAATAAATGAATATTTGGAAACTTGTATTTATATTAACGATGTTAAACAACTAAGTGAAAGTAACAAATTGTAATTTTATTTCTTGAAAACTTATAGAAGATAGGTCTATAGGCTCATCAGCGAGTCTTGTGTCAGGTTATTTATATCCATCAAAAACATATGCAAAATGGTAGATTTTATATTTATGAAAGACTAGTAACTCCTTTAATTAAACGATATTAAATTAAACTCGGAAAAAATTCAAAATTAATCAGGATATATTGTTTGTTTTTAGTTAATTTATATTTTTAAACTAAAATAGAATAAAGTGAGTGAAAGGGAGGAGGACAATAAAATAAATCTATTTTACACTAACAAAAATTAACAATCTACATGGAAAAACTGAAAGAAGGTAACCTTTCATAGTTAGTTTGAATGTAAAATGAATATAAATCGCTTCAATTAGTCTTGTTAATGGTACATAATAGTTATATAAACTAAGATTGTTTAATTTTTCTATACACAAGTACCAAAGATAAATTAATAATAATAATAATAGTAATAAAATGTGATAGGATCGGTATAATCAATAGAGATTATAGTCCGACTATTGATGACAACTTCTTAGAAAATGATTGATAGAAATCCTATTAGGGATTAATATAACTTTCCATTCTTCACAAACCTTTGCAAACTCTTGAAACAGATTCAAATGCGGAACTGTTTACTTAGATTTGAAGCTTGAACCAATGAAATATGAATGATAGAAAGTAAAAAAACATAACGAGTTGTTTATGGATGTTCGGAGCAAACCCTCCTACGTCACCCCTTCTTCCACAACCGGAAGGATATCACTAGATACTTTGAATCGAATATAACTCACTGATCTAGCTAACTCTCTATTGAACAAAACAACCTTTGTTCAACTTACAACACACTGTTAATGACTATCAAATAGTTCAGTAACTTATCTCTCAACTTCACATAGTGATTTACAAAATACACTTAAGAATAAAATATCTATAGAGAGAGTAAGTTGATTCAAGAAATCAAACTTGTAGAAATCTGGTGATTCAATTGGAAAGAGAGAGATTCATCTTTTGTCTTATATTTTTAGCCAGCCATTTGTCCGTTGTCTTTAGGCAGCAATTTATTCTTGAAAAGTTTCAACGGTCGAATCCTCCTTTTGGACACATGTCCTCTTTCCGTTGGATGTACTATCCATGAGGTACTAAGTAGTACATCAGGAAAAGATTCTTGAGATCGTGGTAGTACAATGCAGTAAAAACAATTTGAATTATGATGACTCTAATTATTAATTCTGCACCTGCTAAGAATCAAACCCAGGACACCTGTATGACAGACAGGCATGCTTACCACTACACACTTTAAGATGTTGATATCTAAATATATATTTCTATATTTGATATGACTAACAATTATTGAACTTAGATTTATCAATTTATTATCAAAAACCATTTCATCAATCATCAAATCAAAATTAGTAAGTTATTATAAATTAATTAAAAATCTTAACCCAATAATTTATTCCTTTTTGATTATTTAAGCTAAATTATCAAAAACCAGTTTAAACATTTAAAAATCTTAACCCAACAATTTCTCCCTTTTTTATAATTTAAGATAAATTATCAAAATTAGTTTAAACATTAAAAATATTAACCCAACAATTTCTCACATTTTAATTATTTAAGATAAATTATCAAAACTAGGTGAGTTCATGATTTAAACATAATCTATGCATTATCGTAATCTAACAATCCTAAAAATATTTCTAAGGTAAGAAAACTTAGACTCGAGAAGTGGTTTTGAGAAGATGTCAGCCACTTCGGGCTGTTGATTATCATATGCTATGTCCGAGCAGCCGGCTGTCCAGATGCCATTTGACTCTTCCAAGCTGCTTTCCTGTTTTACATGCATTCAAAGACATTAACGAATCTGATACCCATTTTTCTTTGGGTCCATGGCTTATTAGTCTCTTGGGAATCTATACTTTGATTATTTTTATGGATTTCCCATGTTGCGTTGTGATCGGTGCGTATGATTTAGGATTAGTAGATGTCTTCCTACTAGCAGCTAAACTGTTAACCTTAGATGATGGCTTTTATCTAAAACTCCTTGACTTCCTGTTAGATTTTAATATGCCAGACTTGCTGGCTGCTTCCATCTTAAATTTCAACAAGCTAACAGTTGACGGAACATAAGTAATCTCATCCTTTAAGGTTAAATCATCACAACTTAGATCAGTTCCTTTATCAGTAAAACTACCATTGACAAAGCTTATAGCCTTAAACTTGTCTTCCAATGAGTTTAACTTCTTAGATGACTGATCTGGGATAGCATTGTTAAATCCTAAACCAGATTTGCATCGGCAGACCTCAACACACTTATCTGTTGTCTAGCTGCATCTCCAAACTTCGTCCAGGAACTTACCACATATGTCAAATGTTGGTTTTCAGAAAACAGAGTTTGAACATTTTCCTTGAGCTTCTCATTATCATATGAGAGCTCAGCCATTTTGTTTTCAAAAATTTCAAAATTATTGTTTTGAGATGAAGAAGAGCTGTCAGATTTGTTTTTCAAATTTAGTTCATCAAAAGAGTCTAACTGTTTCTTATACTCAATGACCATGTCATTGAGTGCAATAATTAACTTAACTCTTGAGAATTCTTCAGAGGAGAAATGAAATACCTTAGAGTCAACTTCTTCTTTTGCCATGAAGCAAGTGACATCTTCATCATCACTATCGTTGGATGATAAATCATATGAGTCGCTGTCGGCCCACTTGGCTTTGCTTTCAGCCGCCATGAGAGTCTTCAGCTCTTTCTCTTTCTTTTTCTCATCTTTCTTTTTCTCATCTTTCTTTTTCTCATCTTGCTTCGTCTTTTTGCTTTCTGCCTTGAAGTGTCTCTTCTTCATGAATTTGCAGATTTTCTTCATGAAAAGAGACATGTCATCACTGCTAATCTGCTTAGCAGCAACCTACACAATAGTGGAAGAAGGTGTCTCCTCAGCGGTCACCAATGCCTTGGTATAGATGGAAAATGTGGAATGCTCCTCTTCATTCCTATAGTTTATTTCAAACTCGTAGGCCTTCAGATCAACTAGCAAGTGAAAGAGTTCCATCTTGTTGAGGTCTTTAGACTCCCTCATCGTCATTGTCTTAATATCCCACTCTCTAGGCATAGCACGCATGACTTTGATCGCAACCTCTCTGTTGCTGTAAGTCTTGCCCAAAGTGGATAGAGAAGTGATAACCTTACTGAATCTTTCATTGAACTCAGTCATCATCTCTCCAGGATGCATCTTGAAGTTATTGAATTGTTGTGTGGCAACCATGAGTGTTTTCTTTGATTTGCTCGTTGCCCTCACATAGTAGAGTTAGCTTCTCCCAAATATCTTTGGTAGTGGGGCATGTGATGATCTTGTGTAACATGTTGTCATCCAATGTCTTGTAGAGGATGTCTTTTGCTATGTTTTTGAGGTTGTTCTTTCTCTTATCGTCACTGGTCCACTCAGATCTAGCCTTCTCAATCTTTATCGGACCTTCGGTGATGAAAACCATATGTCGTCATCTATGGAAGCTAGATGAGCGTGAATTCTCCCCTTCCACACGACATAGTTTTCCTCTAAGAACATGGGAACATTGGTTGTAGAGGCCATCGACATGATTCAGATTCAGGTTGCTTGACAATAGAAGACAGGGCTCTGATACCACTTGATAGGATCGGTGTAATCAATAGAGACTAGGGTCTAACTATTGATGACAACTTCTTAGAGACGAATTGATAGAAATCCTATTAGGGATTAATATCACTTTCTATTCTTCACAAACCTTTGCAAACTCTTGAAACAGATTTAAATGCGAAACTGTTTGCTTAGGTTTGAAGCTTGAACCAATGAAAGATAAATGATAGAAAGTAAAGAATACAGCGAGTTGTTTATGGATGTTCGGAGAAAACCCTTCCATGTCACCCCATCTTCCACAACCGGAAGGATATCCTTAGATACTTTGAATCGAATACAACTCATTGATTTAGCTAACTCTCTATTGAACAAAACAACCTTTGTTCAACTTAAAATACACTGTTAATGACTATTCAATAGTCCAATAACTTATCTCTCAACTTTACGTAGTGATTTAAAAAATACACTTGAGAATAAAATATCTAGAGAGAGAGTAAGTTGATTCAAGAAATCAAACTTGTAGAAATCTGGTGATTCAATTAGAAAGAGAGAGCTTCATCTTCTGTCTTATATTTTCAGCCAGCCATTTGTCCGTTGTCTTTAGACATCAATTTATTTTTGAAAAGTTTCAACGGTCGAATCCTCCTTTTGGACACATGTCCTCTTTCCGTTGGATGTACTATCCATGAGGTACTGGGTAGTACAGCAGGAAAAGATTCTTGAGATCGTGGTAGTACAATACAGTAAAGGCAATTTGAATAATGATGAACGTGGTAGTTGTTCATTTGATGAGCTCTGTTGCCAGTTGTCTGTAAAACTCTACTGCCAACTGTCTAGAAGAGAATCTTCATTCAGATGTCATCTGCTAATCTTAGCCGTTCATCTGCTTAGACGCCTCCATCTAACAGTCTATTAGACGCCCCCATCTAATAGCCTATTAGACGCATTAGACGCCCCCGTCTAACTCCGCTTAGACGCCCCCGTCTAACTACGCGTTGACTTTGAGATGTGCCTGCAAATTAACAAAATCCTAATTATTAATTCTGCACCTACTAAGAATCAAACCCATGACACTTGTATGATAGACAGACATGCTTACCACTAAACCAGTTAAGATGTTGATATCTAAATATATATTTATATATTTGATATGACTAACAATTATTGAACTTAATTTTATCCATTTATTATCAAAAACCATTTCATCAATCATCAAATCAAAATTGTTAAGTTATTTTAAATCAATTAAAAATCTTAACCCAACAAAATGGAATGAAATGCTACATTATATTATACAACAAACTTCTCAATCTCAACCAAATGGGAAGGAAATACTACTAAAATCCAAACAAAATGAGTAATCCATAATTAAGCCAATTTTCAAATATGTACTCACATAAAATCTCTATAATTATGAAACAAATTTGATGCGATCACTTTTTACTCACTGAACTCTTCTTATTTTGTTGCTCCAACATCTATTTCACTTTAAAGAGGTGCGAAATGATAAAATAAATAAATTAAAGGGTTCCAGTAAGCAAAGAATGGTGATAAGTGGCTTAAAGATTGAACACACACAAAAAATTCTAGTTAAAATGTTGTTTTGTCTTTTAACATATTTTACCTAGTAATATATTCCTAAGTATACTAAGAGAATCATAATAAAAATGTCATAAGAAAGCAATTTTTTAGGTTCAATTCCCACATAATGCTATATGTGACCTAGGAATAAACTCGAATAAAAATAAAATAAATCAACAGATTGTGTTCACCTATTTTTTCTTCTTTGCCCTTCCTTTTCTCCGTGGTTTTCTAATTTCAGAACTGAAACTAACCTTACTGCTCAGCCTTACTACTGTCCCAACATTTGAAGCTGCCCTAATTCCAAATGATGGTCCATTCCAGGTGTTGGATGTGTAGTTTGGTGCAAAAAATTCGGCTCTTTGAACGACAGGTTTCTTACTTGTAAAACCTCCAAAGTTCTAATTTCCATTAGCAGAATTCAAGGAAGAACTGGGGGTCGGAAGAGATGGAGGCACCCTCCCTAGCTTGAGTAGAATTTGAGAAAGAACTAGAGGTGAGTCGAGGTTGAGGCTTCACAGCTCGAGCAGATTTCAAGAAAGAACTGGTAGTGGGGCGAGGTGGAGGCTTCAAAGCTTGAGCAGAATTCAAGAAAGAACTAGAGGTGGGGCGAGGTAGAGGCATCTCGGCTCGAGCATACATCTGTTTATGCACAAATGCATTAAAATGAGAACATTGGGGAAGAATAAACAACATAACTGTATATTTGATACACAAGATATGTTGGGTTTTGCAACAGCAAAACTAAGAATCTTCTTAGAAATCAAACATGCCCTGCTCTCAAATGAAAGAACTAATTACACTAGGAATGATTGAACTACTTCACAATCAAAAGTTCCCCAATCTTTCTCTCTGGATCATCCAAAGAACAAGAAGGAAGTCAGAAAACCCTTGATCTATTCATTCTCTCTCAACCTTACTATATTATGAGAAAAATACCCAAAAAAGTATTTATACTCTAACCCGTTTTCATAACAAAAAACCCCGACCCGTTTACCCGGAATTTAAAACCCGCCCGCAATGGAAAAGAACACCTCAACAATTCTCCCCCTTCCGAGCCATGGGAGAATGTTGCTATAAACATTCATCATCATGACGCTCCTGCCAGAACCATTCCGGCTTTGGCACAACATATCTCATTATTGCCTCTTGGCAAGCCCTTTGTCATCATATCTGACCCGTTCTCATATGTATGCACTTTATCCAAGTATAACTCCTTCTTCTCGGCACTTCACGGATCCAATGGTACCTTCTTTGGATGTGTTTTGAACGTGAATGGAAACTTGGATTCTTGCTCACATGTATAGCACTTTGTGAGTAACTAAACACCACAAACCTGTCTTGTGTTATACCCATTTCCTTCCATAATTCCTTCATCCATCTCATTTCCTTACAACATTCAGTAATAGAAATATATTTAGCTTCTGTAGTAGACAAAGAAGCACATTTCTGTAGACGAGATTGCCATGATACAACTCCTCCTCCAAAAGTAAACAGATACCCTGAAGTTGATCTCATTGTGTCAATATCACCACTCATATCTGAATCAGAAAACCCTTCAACACATGGCTTTCTAGTACCATAACACAAAGTGTATTTGGAGGTCCCTCGAAGATATCTCATTAGCCACTTAACCGCTACCCAATGTGTCTTACCGGGATTTGAAAGGAAACGACTAACTATTCCAATTGCATGAGCTATATGAGGCACCTGTGTCAACAATCCATGTTGTTTCATTTGAAGATGTGCGTAGACAGGAGTCTTGATAGTTAGAAGCATATGTCAGTTCACCATCTGAAGCATAAACAGATGTATCTACACTCTGTTCCTTCTTTTCTATAGGCTTCATCGTACCCTTTGTTTATCATTTTTAAATTTCCAGCACTCGTTTTTCCAATGACCCATTTTTCCATAGTAATGGCAAGCACCATCCTTCTTTGGAGCTCTAGACTTGATTCTAGACTTACCCCTACTCGAACCACTTATATTATCCTTTGAGATCTTCCTCTATCAGTCACCAACATATCAGACTTAGAGGGTTTATCCCCCTTTCGATTCTCCTCATCAAGTAAGGAACTGGTGACAAATGCCATGTTGACTTTACCATTTGGTTCTGAGTTGCTGAGAATGATAATAAGTGTCTCCCATGCTTGCACCTCATCATCAAAGTTTATTTTCATACTACTCAATTGATTCAAAATATTTTGAAATTCATTCAAGTGATCAGAAATTGATTTATTATCAATGTACTTCAGATTCACCAACCTTCGTACCAGTGCTGCTTTATTCCTTACTGACCTCCCAGCGTAGAGAGCTTCAAGTTTGCTCCACACACCATACGCCGTAGTTTCATTCTCAACATGGTGCACAACATTTACACCAACCCAAGAACGAATAAAGCTGCAAGCCTTTCTATCTGTCTTTTTCCAATCAACCTCTTTTGTAGTCTCAGGTCTAACACCCTCATTTTCAATTGCTTCATTCAAATCATCTAAAACTAACAGATCACTAATCATCAATTTCCATTGCCTGTAGTTTGTACCATAAGGACTCACTATATCAGATCTAAATATTACCATTATTACTACCTTAACAACTGACAAAACCCAGCAAAGAAACCAGTTGATCTCCTCTTTGAATTTCGTCAAGTAACAAACGGAGCACTCTACTCCAATGTTAAAATAGATAACCAATCAATACTGCTCTAATACCACTGTTGGGTTTTGCAATAGCAAAATTACGGATCTTCTTAGAATTTGATAGAATCGGCTTTATCGATAGAGACGGGGGTCTGGCTAAGGATGAAGGCTTATGAAAAACGGTTTGAAAGAAATCCTGTTAGGGATTTAATTCGCTTTCTATTCTACGCAAACTCTCGTAAACACTTGAAGCAGATTCAAGGCGGAATCGTTTACTTGGGTTTGAAGCACAAGATGAAATATGAAAAGATGACAGAAATAAAGAACACAATAGTTTGTTTATGGATATTCGGAGAAACTCTCCTACGTCACCCCTTCTTCAATCCACCGGAAGGATTCACTATAATGTGATTCGAATCAAATACAGTTTACACACACTTAGCTCACTATTGAACATAAAGCTTTCTATTCAATTACAAGATGAAGAATATCACTCAACTAAAGGTGTTTTGATTCTATCTCTCTCTTGATTCACACACAGTACAATCAGAAAGCAGATTCATAGTATGAATATTCAAAGAATTGAATTCAGTAAGCAAGATGATTGAGTAGTTTCTCTCTCTGCAAAATCAGATTGCTTGTTCGTTGTGTTCGGATTGTTAAGGCTCATTGTCCGTTGTCCTTTAGATTTGTTAAATACTGAGCAAGCTAACGGTCGAATCTTTTATAATGATACGTGGCACTCTTCCATTGGAAAGCCTTCATTGTACACAACAGGTTTCGAGCACAAGGATCATGGCCGTACATCACTGGTAGTGCGCCGAATATTCCATCAGGGATGTACCTGCAAAACAAGTAATGTGAGGAAAATTCTCTTACGTGGTATTCCTTGGTTGGTTGCATATAGCTGTTGTACTAATCTTCACTAGAAAGTGGAGCAGGAGTAGGGTACAACTATAGCACGTTGGTAGGTGAAATGCTAGCTTCAAGCATACTGCTTAAAATGAGCATTAGACGTATTTCAGTTAGACGGATTGTGAAAATCAGTCTAATGAAATTAAACATCTCTTTCTAGTGACCAAGTCTATTAGATCACCTGGTCTAATAGAATTAGACTACACGTCTAATTACAATAACCATTAGACTGCACGTCTAACTCCACTGAGTTAGACTTCACGTCTAATTCCGGTTCTACCTCAGACTAATCTGAAAGAGTTAGACTCGCGTCTAACTTTCACTAATTAGACTACACGTCTAAACATACGATTCTTTGAAAGAAAAAATAAACTCTATCAAACAAGCTCAATATTTTTAGAAACAAATTTAGTTGTGTCTCAATCCAAGTGAGAAATTGTTAATTTTTAGTTGAATTAAAGAAGGTAGTAGATGATAGTTTCATTTAACAAGTGGAAATTATTGCCTGATCACGATCTCAATTTTTTAGAACATTTATATTATTCTTTGGTAAAAAAAAAACTACAAGTTGTATTTTATGATGGATCACAAATAGAGGCTAGATAACAAACACAATTTGAGTTACATGAGATCACATGTCAAAACTCTAAGTACCAAAAGGCAATTCAAAGCTATAAAGAACATGAAGTTGCATTAAGTTGTCAATGAGATACACGATTTTCAATTGAACCACACAAAATGGAACATGCGTGGTGGAACATGGACAAGAATGATTATTCATAGAGGATGTGTCAACAAGCAACTAATAGCCACAAAGAAAACATGGTTTAAATTTAATTAACATTTACCTAGTACTTTTTATTTTCAACTCAGCAGCGTCAGATTCATCACTTGAATTTCCATTTAAGAAAAAATCATCATCACTCACATCCATAATTCCATCATCCTCACCTCCCATTTCTAAAAAAAAGAATATTCAAGATAAAAGCATAAATGGATTAGCATAGCCAATATGCTACAAAGAAAATTAAAAAACAATGTAGTTATTCTTTATTTTTATCTTCATCAATATATTTTACAAATGGACATCCAACCTATGGTTAACAAAGTTCTATTACACTAACTTTAAACCTTCAAGTTCCTACTTTGGTTGTATCCCATTTGAAACATAAATATTTTTTATTTGTTTCCAAATATCACTAGTAAAAAAAGACCTTATAGCGATTGGTAAACCAATTGCTATTAACCTCCAAACCGATCATTATAGGCCTATAGCGATTGATCATATACCAATCGCTTTCAATCGGTAAAAGTTTTCTCGTTGTTGCCTTCATTGGAAACGACGATTGGTAGATGACCAGTCGCTATAGGCTTATCACGATTAGTTTAGTGACCAATCGATGATGCTCATTAAGGCATTTAACCAATCGCTATAGATCTTTTTAAAAAAACAATAAATCCCTATTCATCAACTACTTACTTAAATACAAAACCACGGCGAAACTAAAGTTAAATATCATTCAATTCAAGGAATAACAATACCATTGATAACCACTATTATTTCTGAATTTTATAACAAAACAATAAGTGTTTCACTTTTGTTGTGTCTTATAAGCATCAGGTCTCAAACAAAAGATTGATGGTATACTCAATGGGGAACATATAAGTGTGTATTTAGTATACATAATTGAAGTGCTTTATTATTCCAAGACACTTGAAATTTTTGTTTTATTAGATAAACAATATACTAAGGACAAAGTTGTTCTCCATTTCTCTCTTCGTGCTCCTAGAGATGCAGTTATTTAAACTGACGGAAAGAATGTTGTTACTGATGTTTGGCAAGTTCATCAACTTATTAATATAAAGACCATCCCAGCTTCAGATACACAATTAGAATGACCATCTCAGCTTCAGATTCTCCCTATCGAACACTAACTAGTCAGGAAGTTCTCTACATAGATGTCGATTTAAGCAAACCGATAAACAAACTAATTTATATATTAGGAAAAACCTGCAAAGTTTATTAATTTATGTCTAATAATCTATATATCCAACTCTATAGGCTCTATAGTTAAACAAAAACTGACTAGTACCTACATAGATAAGAAATCGATGAACTTCTGAAACTTTGGGCTCACCATATTCATCATGTGAAGATAAAGTCTTTTTTTATTAATTCTAAGTGTAACAAAACTAAGACGTGTTAAATTGTTTATGTATAGGGTCAAAATGAAGAAAAATCGAAGAAGGAATCAGTCCAGTAGTTGATCAAATTCAATATTTGATCAACTTAGGTATTTGGTAAGAGTGCATCTGGTAGTTTCTCCAAATCGATTTTTGGATAAGCGCTTCCTGTAGTTTGTCCAAATCGGTTTTGGATAAGTGCGTCTAGTAGTTTGTCCAAATCGGTTTTGGAGAGGCACTTCTGGTTTTATATCAAGTTCAATATTTTTCTGAAGCGCGTCCGATAGTATGTCCAAATTGGTTTTGGAGAGGCACTTCCGATTTTATATCAAGTTAGGTATTTTTCTTAAGCGCATCCGGTAGTATGTCCAAATCGGTTTTTGGATAAGCGCTTCTAGTAGTTTGTCCAAATCGATTTTTGGATAAGCGCTTCCGGTTTTATGTTCACTTTGGTATTCTACAGAAGCGCATCCGATATTATGTTCGGCTCGGTTCCTGTAGAAGCGTATCTTGTATTATGTTCGGCTCGGCTTTTGCTAAGCGCTTCCGGTATTTTACTAGTTCAGTACTATATCAGGGAGCTTCTAGTATTTTATCAGTTCAGTATTATATCAGCGCTTCAGGTATTTTACCAGTTCGGTATTATATCAAGGTGCTTCCGGTATTTACAAGAGTTTGGTTTTATGAAGCGTTTCTGGTACTTAATCAAATTCGGCATTTGATCAAGACCCCAGTATTGAAAGTCTGACATAGTAGCGAAGCTAAACCTATAGAAAACTTCCACGTGCCGAATTAATTCAAATTCATGTGATGTACGTTCCTAGTACACCACGATCTTTTGAAGAATATTCGTTGCACTACCATCATTTAGTACATCCATGATTAAAAGCATATTCTCTGATGTACTGCCCTGGCACTCATCCAACTAAATTAGAACAGGTGTTCTCTGAAGCAATTTTGTCCATAGAGGTGTTATCTAATTAAGGAGAAGTTGTAGGAAAATTTTCACTACTAGTTTTTACTGCATTCACGAGTCTTAAATATATTTGTGAACTTTCTTTCAAGCACTCAAGCTCTCAAGTTCCATTAGTTTACAAGTTTTCTAGACCATAAAATTGTATTACATTCACTGATACTTCTGTGTTAGATTCAGTAACAGAGTGTGTTGTGCTAGGAGTTTGGAAATAGACAGTGTTTAAGTCCTAGTTGTCCGACTGAGTTTATGTAAGCATTGTGTAGGGATCGAGATCGACGATGGAGACTGGGGTCTCGCAAAGTTAAACGCTTACACACACTTCGTTTGATAATAATCATGTTAGAAGTTGATTATTTAATTTCTACTCTACGCAAACCGTCACAAACTCTTGAACGTAGTTTAAGTGCGGAAAAGTTTGTTTCAACTTGAAGCAACACAACATGATTGGAATGATGCGAGAAAGGAAAACACAATGCACGAAAGATGTTTATGGATGTTCGGAGTAAGAGCTCCTATGTCACCCTTCTTCTCGACCTCGAGAAGGATATTCACTAGAAGATTTGGTTAAATACAACACTTGTACAAACTTAGTCGAACAACCAGGACTTAGTTACAGCATGTTTTCGAACTCCTAGTACACACACTCTGTTGCAAAGAAACAAATTCTGTCAACTTACAACACTAACCAACTTACACAGAATAGGTAGTATGTAATACAATTGTAACACTTTTGTAAAATTGGAAGATTTTTGAGGACTTTGATGGCTTGAGAGAGCTTGTAAGTAGTTTGTTCAAAGGTTGAAAAGGTTATGGTAATATTGGTAATAAGATTCGTGATTAAAAATGTTTTATTATCAAAAGGTAATAAAGTAGGCTGTCCTTTGTGTTCTTAAGTAGGATGATGTCAATGTATATATTTGTTGCTTCAACGGATATATCTACTTCATAATATGCCTGTCTTAATCTTGATTGGTTGAGTTGCATAATAATCAGGGAGGATCCTTTTGATCTTGTCTGTACTTGGATGACAATAAACCAAGATATTCATTAATGTGATTGTAGCATATGATGAACGGATAACTTAGAGGTTTGACTTTTCTTTGGTTCTTTTATCATAGCTCTACCGCTGAAGAAAGATATTCATCAGTCTTTGTACTCAAATGGAAACAATTATCTAGGAAGTATAAAGTTGACGTCTGCATTTTCCAGAAGCGTCCTTTTATATTACCGAGGCTGGAAAATATAGGAAGTATAAAAAACCAGAAGTGCTTCAATAAAATACTAATTTTATTGAAAAATTGATTTCAATAAAATATCGAAAGCACTCCAACTTGATGTAAAATCGAAATTACAAGATAAAACTAATTATCAGAAGTCATAAACTACTAACGCGTATTTTGTAAAATGCCGATTTGCAAAATACCAAACGCGTCTTGTAGAATGTCAAACTGATATAAAACCAGATACGTTTTTGTAAACTACCGAAGTCACAAACTACCGGAAGCGCTTATTATATAAAACTAATCATATAATACAGAAAGTGTTTCTTATATAACCGAAGTTATATAATACCGAAAGATAAAGTCGGACGCGTGTTTTGCAAAATGCCGATTTGCAAAATATCGGACGCGTCCCTTAATATAAATCCGATGTAGATACTACCGACTACGCTTTAATATAAAATACCGAAACCCAAACTACCGGATACACGTCTTCTCATAAAATCGATTCACAAAATGCCGGACGCGTGTTTATATAAAGTCGATTATGTAAAATTCCGATTGCATCTTCTTAAAATTCCGATTTGTAGATAATACCGAAGGCGCCTCTTTGAATACAAAGCCGAAGTTTGATTAAATACTAACTTTAATAAAATATCGGGAAACTTTTTCTTTTTGGTTTCTTTAATCCGCACATGATTAAATTTACACAATTCAGTTCTTATTTATATGCCAATAATTAATTAATATTAATGATTAATTAACTATTTTATCTTTAACAATTTCTCCCCTTTTGATTATTTAAACTAAATATTCAAAACGTGATATTTTTATAATTGTTGGCTAATTATCATAAGTTAATTATCTATTTTAATCTAACACGTTGTATTCAAACCAAATCTTCTAGTGATTATCCTTCTCAAGTTTGAGAAGAAGGGGTGATATAGGAGATTTTACTCCGAACATCTATAAACAAACTTCTTTGTGTCTTTTGCTATTTACTCTCTAAATCTTCCAACCCTTTATCTATCGCTTCAAGTTTAAACAAACACTTTCACACTTGAATCCGTTCAAGAGTTTGTGAAGACTTGTGAAGAATAGAAACAAATATTAAATTTTAACATAGTTAATATCAAATTGAAGTGTATAATATTTCAACATAGTCAGACCCCGTCTCTATTGTTGTACCTGATCCTAACACATCAATTTTATAAACAAATTCGTTACTGACCTCATTGTTGTGTATAAAAAAGGTTTTATTACGGATTACTAAGCTTCTATTGGAAGCAAATTTGAATGTCACTTTAGGAATCTTAGGTGTTTCATGAGAAGTGTTTACAGAAGAATACAATTTAAACAATACATGCACACTACTAACACTAGAAACATGGTTTTAATGTTGAACCCTCTATCTACTCTGATAATTATCTTTATTTGTAGCCATACTTCAAAACTTGTTGCTGTGGAATTTATTTGTTCATCAAATTACACCATTTTTCTAGAATCGTATCACCAAAAGAACCAAGATTTTGTTAGTAATAAACTAAAGATCTATTCAGATTTTAAAGATCTAAGTGTAAGACTAAATATAAATGAAACTACGATCATCCAGATTAGACTTGCAAGAATCCTATTACTCGAACCAATAGAACAACACGAAGAAGGTTGGCAAATATAAGCAAATCAGATTGATTCAAATAAAAAAATCATAATGAAAGCTCAACCACAAGTATCTATCTCTACGGATAGAAATTCACAGAAGCAAAATCAACTAACTAAGATACAATAATAAAACAAAGAAAGTAGACCGTAACAGTAAGATTTAAAACATATGTAAGAGAATATTACGAAACGTAAGTAGATGAATCGTTGTATGGAAGATTAAAAAACTCAAATCTAGAGATTCAAGCCGATTATAAAGAAACTAAACAACAATACAAGATAATTATGTAAATCAGGAACAAACCGGTAAAGAATGTGTTGATCGAAGAAACAATGAAGATCGGTAAAGTATGCATCTGAGAACTAGAGAGAAAATCATCCTCCTTGCTCCCAAAATCTATAATATGATGTTTTCTAGTAAAAGTCATTGAAGTGAATCACAACAAGAACCAAGACTTAACTCTTTGTCATCCACTACTTTGAAGTCTGTCTTGACTAGACAAGAACCACCAATACAAAAATCCTCAACTGCAACAATGTAGGTTAAACATTGACTTTGGAATCGAGAAGGCAAGCGATGGTTCCTTGAAATAATCAAAACAATTAGACAACTAAAATAAACCCTATGGGGAATAAAACACGAATGGAGAATATAAGAGAAAAATCAGAAACTTATGCATCTTTTCAGGAGTGGAGAACATACGACGACCATTAGGCTTTCCTTTGAACTTTCCCATACTAACGAAGTTTATGAATAAAACCCTAAGGGGAATGAAACACTACAATATAGAGAAAATAATGATAAAAAAGCTTATTGGAGATTGCTAATTATATGGAGGTACTGATTGGTATAAAAACCAATCGGTACTATGACTAAATAAAGCGACAATAACATGGCGCCTTCTCTTCGCGATTTTTTTAATGGGGTATACCGATTGGTTTTGTAACCAATCGACATTATATATGGTATAATAAAAATTGTCTTAAAGACTAATCACTATTACCAAGGTAATAGCTATTCTCTATTACCTTGGTAATAGCAATTGGTCTTTAAACCAATCGGTGGTAATGCTAGCTATTACATTTTTTAATAGTATACATACACAAATATTTTTAAATTAAAAGTGCTGAAGGTTGAAAACTATATTTTTAGTTTTTTAAATTCGAAGTACATATATGTAAGTTGATTTGATACAATGTAGAAGCAATGTCGGGAAAAGTCATTATAAACTATTTTACCCATACATTGATGTAATTTTATGAATCGTGAAGATTTAAAAAGTTGGTTTTTAGATGCTCTAACTATATTACTGAATTAATCCATACTTTTAGATTAACTTGAGTTCAATCTAAATAATCAAGTAATTTTAAATAACAATTATCAAATTAACTTAATTCACATAAGCACTTATTTAGATTAAGTGATAAATTGTATTATCAAACAACAACGCCTAATCTTAGTTTCCAAATATCTATGTATCGTGATAGATCCAAATACAAAGACAAAAAAGTGTTTTCAAATGAGGCCAATTCAGATGTGATCTTCCAAAGATTGAAACAAATGGAATGTCAAATAAACTACATTTTTCTACTAATGACAGACACGAAGGAAAAGAAACATTAATATACTTGTAATCCATTTCCCCAAATAAAAACTCAGAGGGTGTGTTATATGATTTTGATTAGTAACTCAAGTATTAAGGTAGAGAGTAAAATTATGATACTATTATACCTTAAAGTAGAATTAGGTATAAATCTTTAACATAAAAGATAAAAGAATTATTTTGAGACGAGGAGTGAAGAATCAAAGGAAGGAGATAGAACCCTAACAGTTATGGTAAATACAATAGGGGATGAGAGAGAAACTCTGACAAGAATTTTAAACTAAATCATTTCATAACTATTTTAAAGAACCAATACTCTATTTATACTACTCTATCAATAAATTCCACTTCTACGTAGTGTAATAACTCTAATATTATTTCCCCTTGTATCATTATCCTCTCCTTTACTTCATACGTCCGTGAAAGATAATAGTCGAAGGTTCCATTGAAAATCTAAGACATCTGGTGGCTCTTCGAACCATATGAATAACAAGAATTTCTTCTTAGGCTATATGGTGGTCCTCAAACCATAGGAAGTGTATGCAACTCATCATTGATTTATGACCAAAACTTATTTGAATATAACTTTTATTATTTTGTGGTTCTTCAAACCATAAAAAGTTTCCAACTTTTTGTCTTAAACCAAGACATGATTGAAATAGAGGGTCGTTGGCCAATATTCGGTCTTCAAGATTCTCAAATTCATCAATTATCAAAGAAAATTGAGGTATGTCTCGGTCAACTTGATCAAAATTGTATGTATCAACGTATGTCAATTGAATTTTCTGTTCGTTAATCATCTTTAGTGGCATCTCGTTTCAAAAGATTAATGTTGGGACATGCAATGAAATAATCGACAATTTTGCAGTACCCCATATCTCTTCTCCAAACCTAAAATTATCATCGTATTTTTTCTCGTATTCTACTTGAGTCTCCACATTTTCTTCATCAACACTTGTTTGTTGGGCCACTTGAGGAACCGGTTGTTGGGCCACTTGAGGAACCAGACTTGAGGTCTTTAATCCGTCAACATAGTTCTGTTTTTTCTCTAAAACATACATCAATTGTTTAAGATTTTCTCCCTTCACATTGTTCTATAATTGCATAATCAATTTTTGCATTGAGGTCAACATTTTTTTCCATTCGGTCGAGTCACTTATAATTTCGATCCAATCTTTTATCACTTTTCTATATCTTTAAACCCATGTCTTTTATCTCGTTTTTTGTTTTGAGTTCCTCCATTTCCGACAAATTTAACTTGGGAAACTTGCCTTTCAAAAGAGACAATCTATCAACAAGAGCACATGTCTGTTTTTGTTTCAAATAGCTTAACTTTGTCTCTTTCCTAGCAACAATAATTCTTTATAATACTTCCACTTTCAGTAAATGGAAGAATTTTCAATTGCAGTGCAAAACAACAAAAACACACTTATTAGATGCCTATAACATCTCCAGCTGAACCAATTCCAACTTTATCTGACTTTCATGCAATAATTAAGAATCTCAAAGTTTAGGCCACAATTTCTCAAAATAATCTTGTGTTCTAGTTCTTCCCTTAACCGTCTTAACAGTCATAGATACACATTAGAAACACAACAATATAATCACATAACACATAGGTGATACCTATCTAAAAAACAGTTTATATGCTCATATTTTGTTCTACTATTCACGACTCACCCATTACTTGAAACATCTATTCGAAATCAATCATTACTTTCGACAAAATTAATTACAAACTTGGTGACATTAACTCCACAATGAATTAGTTCTTACGGATGAAGATTTTTAGCCTTTACGATCGACAGAAAGGCACGTCGTTGATATTCCGATTGGTACTATATTTTTACAATAGTGTCAGGCTAGTCTGACACTGATTGAGCTTCAAAATATTTAGAACCAATTTGAAGAAGGTAAGTTCAGTCGCTTGGTTAGTTCTTCACGATCGACACAATATCGTCAAATGATCGTAACACTCTGATTTTTTTAATTATTCAAGTTCGCACGACCTACGTTATTTTCCGCTAATTGTTTCGTCTTTTTCGCTGCTTCTTCTTCATTGATTGTTGATTCTCTTCTTCTGTTATTTACTCACTGATACTCATACAAAAATGAATTGTAGAAGATAATCACAAATTTATTAGACTATTATAAATAATCGGAATCCCAATTTTGTAGTAATTAATAGGCAGTTCACTCTTTCTTAATTCGGATCGGCTAACAAACCTCACAATTGCTTCTACTCTGATTGGAATATGCACATTTGATTATCTTCTGAATTGCAGCTTTCAGTTCAAATTTCGAATGAACTCAACACTATTAATCCAAGAACGATGCTTAAATACTAGTGTTATACCTTGAAGTAGAATTAGGTATAAAGGAAGGAGATATTTTTAGATTTTATAAACCAAATCTAATAATAATTTATATAGACTTTAAATAGACATTAAATGATAAACAAGGGATTTGAGATGATAGATCAATTCAATTACTAGAAGCGGAACATACTTTTAGCTTCCATTGTTCTTGATTGTCCTTGGAATGAATTTCGGTTGATGGATCTACTGATCTAGCACAACCCTTAACTTCACTTTGGGATTTCTCACTTTGTGAATCCTCTATGTCGATGGGGAGACAAGAGAGATGTCTTACCTACTGAATGTCGTAACCCTACAAATACCAATCGACATGTATTAAGTCCAATGAGCCTAATCCAGTGTAGTGTTGTATAGATTAGTGACCATAACCATCATTTTTAGATTTCGGTTATTTATAAATCAGTCCCTCATAGATATTTAAATAAGCATTCTCTACGCATTTATTCAATAACTTACGTACTGCATAAACCACCTTAATACTGTATTTGATCACTTTAGTTTAGGTTTATTACATAATAGCCCAACACTATAAATATTGCATTAAAGATCTAGTAATTATTGAATTAATTATAAATTAATCCAACAATCTCCCACTGGGCCGAATAAGCAAACCCACAATAGTGTAACCTTATTGCTAGCTTGAATGGTTATTATAAACTTTAGTATATCTCTTACAATCTGGTCTATTAACTATATTAATAAAGGATCATAACAACTTTCGTTAGCATCATCGTAACTAAACCTTCCATGATCACATTACCAACATAGCTAAATGACATAGATCAATTATGGATGCATAATATGAAAGTACATGAATGTGATCATCACATGTCTATTTTCAATTGGTCTTCTATAAGAGATTAAAAAACTTTAAAATTTATTTAAGAGAATAAAATGAAATGGATAAATCTGATCAGTAAAATATCTAAAACTTTATTGACTGAAAATGTAAAATCATACGTCTAGAACAAACAATGGAGTATAAAAATAAAATAAATATAAACTTCCACTAAACCGACATATCATTGAATATCTTAATACCCATGTGAGCCGTGTGCTCATGAAACGCTTTAAGTTTTAATGCATCAGTTAGTGGGTCTAGTAACATGGAGTTTGTACATATGTGTTCTATTGAAAGTTGACCATCTTAAATTCTCTCCTTCACAACTAGAAACTTAATGTCATTATGTTTTGACTTGTAAGAACTTTTGTTGTTATTGGAATACATAACTGTTGATTTATTGTCACAATATAACATTAGTGACTATTTAATATCTTTTATAACGCGCAAACTAGTGACAAAATTTTGCAACCATACTCCGTGATTTGATGCTTCGTAACATGCAACGAACTCTTCCGCCATAGTGGATGATGTAATTAGTGTCTTTTTGACACTTTTCCATGAAATCAATCCATTGACCGACCAATATACCTATTTATATGAAGATTTCCTACTATCTGTGCTTCCCACAAAATCAGAGTCGAAATATCCGATAATTTCCAAATCATCTGATCTCCTATACGTGAACATATAATTCTTTGTTCTATTTATATATCTCATAATCTTTTTGGCTGTGCGCCAATGGTCCATCTCAGGGTTACTTAAATATCTACCAAATACTCCAACTATGAGTGCAATATCCGGACGCGTACATAATTGAGCATACATTAAATCCCCTACAACCGAAGAGTAGGGAATTAAGTCCATTTCTTTAATTTCCGAATTGTTCTTAGAACATTGACTAAGACTAAATTTATCACCTTTAGCGATAGGGGTTTCGATCAATTTACTTCTAAGCATGGTAAATATTTCAAATACTTTATTAATGTAGCTTCTTTGCGATAATCCAAGAACACCACGAGAATGATCTTGGTGGATTTGGATCCTTAATACAAAAGACGTTTCACCTATATCTGTCATTTGGAAATTCCTAGTCCTAGATAGGAATTTCTTAGTGTCATACAAAACGCTCTTCTCATTTGTGTCTCACAAAATGTCATCGACATAAAGTACCAAAAAGATGACATTACTCCCACTAAACTTATGATACAAATAATCCTTGATAGCGATCACCTTAAATCTGAACCAGATAACCATTGAGGAGAAGCCTACTTAAGCCCACAAATGGATTTGATCAATTTGCAAGCTATTTCTTTATAGTCATCCGATATAAAATTTTGTGGTTGCATGATATAAATTGTTTCATAAATTTTGCCATTAAGAAACACTATTTTGTCATTCATTTAATGTAGCTCAAGATCAAAATGTTCTACAAGAGCCATTAATGTTCTAAAAGAATCTTTCCATGAAACCAGAGATAAAGTCTCTTTAAAATAAATTCCTTCCTTTTGAGTAAAGCATTTTTCCACGTGACATGCTTTAAACCTTTCCGCATTACTTCCGAATCCTTTTTGGTTTTAAAAATCCATTCTCAACCAATGGGGTTCTTACCTTCAGGTAATGGGACAAGTTCTCATACTTTATTGTCTTGCATGGACTTATACTCCTCATTCATTTCTTCAATCCACTTTTTAGAATTCGAACAATTTATAGTTTGAGTGAAGGTGAGTGGATCATCCTCACCCGTACAATAATTTTTCTCATGCTCCTAAAGAAATACGATGAAATTATCTGATATTGCACTTATTCTCTCACTGGAGGACCTTCGTAGAGGCACTTATTCCTAAATTTGAGGTTGTTGAATTTCAACTATAGGAAGAATCACTTCTTCCTAAATAAGGGGGAGTTTGACATTATCCATATGAGGATTCATAATCGCTTCTTGAATAATGACAGGTATGTAAACCTGTACATCTCAAAGAGAAGTTAACTCAGTCGAAGATGAGTTAAAGATTCCTCCTCCTTGAAACCAATGTCCCTTATATTATTTTCCCCCTTAAACTCTACAACCTCAAAAAATACTGCATTTCCCGTTTCAAAATTTTTCTTTAGTGTGGGATTGTAAAAGTTATAGCCCATTGATCTCTTAGAATAACCAAATTTAGTTTATCAATAATCGGTCTTGATTACAAACTTACATCAACACATTTAATATTGGTCAAACATATAACAATATTGACAAAAATTGGTTCGAGAGATTTGAAAATCTAGAGGGGTTTGAGTGAAAATGAGTTTCAATGTCTTATTTGAGGTTTAAGAAATGAATTAATGGAGTTGAGTTCATGATTTAATTACATCTTGTGATTCTCTTGATCAACTAAGTCTAAAATTTGTCAATGTCTTGTTATGAATTGAGTGGAATTATTTTAGTGAACATCTATGTAAATTGAATTTGGATTTGGTGAAATCAATACATGACTCAAATTCTAAAATTTAATTTATAGATAACTTTTTAATTTATAAATAACTTGAAATTGAATTGAAAACTGAGATAGGAGATTCAAATATAAAATGTAGTTGAAAATTGTTGAAACAACTCTTTGTTATTTAAGGTTTTATAAATGGATTGAAACCTATGATCAAATTGAGTCATATTTAAAATTTAACGAATTTCAAAATATAATTTTTGAAAACTGTCCTTTTGAAATTTTTATCAAAATATAAATTCTTCTTGATCGATGACTTGTAACCTTATAAAACTAAATGAAGAGATATTTGGAGAAATTAAAAGAGTTTTATTCATCCATCACTGTTACAAGCCATACTTGCTAACTGTCCAATTGCATCATCTAATCGAGAAACATGAGCCAATAACTAAGCACACACTAAGAATTAACATATTAACCAAACACAAAGTAGATCTTCTAACATGAGTATATTGTTTCTCACCCATTAACAAACAATATAGAATTAGAGAATGCTATAGAACTGGACCATAGCATAACCATAACTGTTTATAGAATTTTACAAATAGTAATAGTGTTGGGTCAGATTATTTTGACTATGTGTTGAAATAGTTTGACTATTGGGATTTTGATGATGAAATGATTTATGCTCTTTGATGCAGGTATATCGAAATCATATTTTACGAGACTTTGCTCTAATGAGGCTCATTAGACCGATTCTGCATTAGATGCACAGAATTAGACGTGCAGTCTAACTAGCGGAGTTAGACGTGCAGTCTAATGTATACGGAATTAGACATGCAGTCTAACTCAGTGGAGTTAGAAGTGTAGTCTAATGTATACGAAATTAGACGTGCAGTCTAACTCAGTGGAGTTAGACGTGTAGTCTAATGTATACGGAATTAGACGTGCAGTCTAACTCAGTGGAGTTAGACGTGCAGTTTAATATATACGGAATTAGACGTGCAGTCTAACTTAGTGGAGTTAGACGTACAGTCTAATGTATACGGAATTAAATGAGCAGTCTAACTCAATGGAGTTAGACGTGCAGTCTAATGTAGTCTAACTCGTGCAGTTAGACGTACAGTCTATTAGATTGTGAAAGTTAGACGAGGTCGTCTAACTCCTTCAGACAAGTCTGAAGTTGAAACGGAATTAGACATGCAGTCTAACTCAGTGGAGTTAGACGTGCATTCTAATGGTTAGTGAATGATTAGATGTGAAGTCTAATTAGTGAAAGTTAGACGTATAGTCTAACTCCTTCAGATTAGTCTAAAGTGATTGTAATTAGACGTAAGTCTAATCCCATTAGACCAGGCGGTCTAATGGATTCTACTCTTAGACGGGGATGTTTGATTTCATTAGACGAGGTCGTCTAACTAAAATACGTCTAATGCTAAGCTTAAGCAGTATGCTTGAAGCTAGCACCCGCCTACCCACGTGCTATAGCTGTACTCTACTCCTGCTCCACTTTCTAATGAAGATTACTATGATAGCTATATGCAACCAACCAACGAATGCCACGTAAGAGAATTTTCCTCATATTACTTGTTTTGCAGGTACATCCCTGATGGAATATTCGACACACTACCAATTGGCGTACGACCACGATCCTTGTGCTCAGAACCTGCTGTGTACAATGGAGGCTTTCCAATGGAAGAGTGCCACATATCATTCTAAAGATTCAACCGTTAGTCTTTGCCTAGTATTTATCAAATCTCAAGGACAACGGACTAACAACGAATTTTGCCAATCTACAATCTCTGAGATAATTTTTCTTTCCTGAATTATAGAGAGAAATCAAGTCTTTGAATATTCATACTATGAAGCTGCTTACCTGATTATACTATGTGTGAATCAAGAGAGAGCTAGAATCAAAAACACCTTTAGCTAAGTGATATTCTTCATCTTGTAAATTAAACAGAGTGTGTTCTGTTCAATAGTGAGCTAAGTGTGTGCAAATTGTATTTGATTCGAACCATGTTATAGTGAATCCTTCCAGTGGTTGGAAGAAGGGGTGACATAGGAGAGTTTCTCCGAACATCTATAAACAAAGTGTTGTGTTCTTTCATTCCTGTCATCTTTTCTTTCTTCATCTTGAGATTCAAACCCAAGTAAACAATTCCGCCTTGATTCTGTTTCAAGTGTTTGCAAGGGTTTGCGTAGAATATAAAGCGAATTAAATCCCTAACAAGATTTCTTTCAAACCGTTTTTCATAAGCCTTCATCAATAGCTAGACCCCTGTCTCTATCGATAAATCCAATCCTATCAATATGTATTAGAGCCTTGTTTCTATTCTCAAGCATCAAAAACCTGAAGCATGTCTATCATCAATGAGATCCCTATTTTGTCAAGAGACAACTGCGAATATTGGATGATGAGAATGCAAGCTCACTTGGCTGCTCTTGATGACCGTCCCATAAAGATTTCGAAGCCAAGGAGTGAGTGACTACTGAAGATAAGATGACCAACAACCTAGATAATGCTGCTAGGAACATTCTGTATCAATCGATCAACATGAACGTGTTCTATGAAATCAAGTCCTGTTCCTTTGCTAAAGAGATATGGGATAAACTTAATCAGATCTACGGTAGAAGTATTCAAGCAAAGAAGGACCAGAAAGCATTCATGTGTAGTGAAAACAAATCCAGATAGGTCAATAGCGATTCAGAGGAGTCTCCTGCTGAAAAAGAGAATGAAGCTGTTACATGTCTGATGGCAGATGACCAGTCCAAGGTAAATGATATCCCTACACCAGAATTTACAAACGAGGAGTTAACTAATGCACTCCATGAAATGGTCATTGAGTACAAGAAGCTAACTGACTCTTTTTACGAAATAAAAGTTTAATATGAATCAACTGTTCTTTCTTCCAACAAAGAATCTAAATAAAACATTTTTGACTAAAACATAGCAGAGATCTCATTTGAGAATGAGATACTCAGCGAACAGATTCAAACTCTTTCATCTGAAAATAAGAGATTAAACTATGTAGTCAGTGCATGGACAAGGTCAGAAGATGCTGTCAAACATCATATCAGTATGTTGAAACCTGGTGGATCTAGATTCGGATTGGGATTTGACAGCAATGACCCTAACTTGTCCTACAAAGAGTCAATCTCAACAACTGACAAGTTTAAGCCAATAAGTTTTGTCAAAGGGAGTCTGACTGACATTGAATATGATCCCATTCATGAAGAAGTAGATTTCAAAAATGAAATAACTTATGTTCCGCCGAATGTTAGCTGGCTTAAGAATAAGCTAGAAGCAGCTAAAAAGTCTGGCAATCTAAAACCTGACTCTAAGTCAAGGAGTTTTAAAAGGAAGTCCTCTTCAAAAGCTAAGGGATCAGTGGCCAACAAGAAGTCATCTACTAAGTCAAAATCTTATGCATTAATCACAATACAAAATGGGAAATCCATTAGAATAACTCAAATATGGATTCCTAAGGGACTGATTGACCGAGGACCCAATTGAAAGTGGGTACCAAAAGATTGTAAATATTTATTTATGTAGGTATAAATAAACGAAGGGCTGGAGGAATCTATATGGTATCTTGATAGTGGATGTTCCAGGCATATGACAGGAAACAGACGGCTTCTCACTGATATATCAGATTGCTCTGGACCTAAGATCACTTTTGGTGACAACAAGAAGGGTAAGACCATGGGTAAGGGTAAGATTATCCATGGTAATCTAACTATTAATGACGTGCTGCTTGTTGACAATCTGTGTTATAATTTGATCATCATTAGTCAATTATGTGATAATGGTTTATCAGTAGATTTTCAAACTCATGCATGTCTAGTTATAGACCGAGATGGAAACACTTTATTGACTGGCAGTAGAGTAGGAAACTCATACAAAATGAATTGGCAAAAAGAGTCTTCTGATCCTATGTGCATGATTGCCAAGAATGACCATAAATGGTTATGGGATAAACGTTTGAACCATTTAAACTTAAGAGCATCAACAACATTTGCTCAAACAATTTAGTTATTGGTTTTCCCAAACTTCAGTTTTCAAAGAACAAGATATGCACTGCTTGCCAGTTAGGTAAACAAGGCAGATCATTGTTCAAAAATAAAGGGAAATCACAATCCAGCCATTGCCTAGAACTTTTATATATGGATCTGTTTGGTCCAATTCTTGTAAAGAGTATAGGAGGAATGAGATTTGCCCTAATTGTTATTGATGATTTCTCTCAATTCACATGGGTTGCATTTTTACCATCAAAATATAAAACTGCTGAAAACTTGATTAGATTATGATAGATAAATTAGATCGGTTAAAATAAGAACTTAAAAAAAACAAGTTTCCTGTGCAGGAACGGTCAAGAATTTAACTGGTCAAGTAATCAAACCGGTTAGAAGAAGAAGCAAAGGATGTATCCAAAACCGGAAGTTATCCGGTTAACTTGAAGCTATGAACAACCGGTAGACATCCTAAACCGAAATGAAGTATTCAACCTAAAACCGAAGAGGAGACTACTTAAAGAAAGAATTGAAGATATTAAATAAAGTACAATCTACAAATTGGTGCAAATGAACACTTTGAGTATCTGCGGAAGATGATATCAAAGGATCAGACTGTGACAATTGCCATATATATACAAGTCTGATGATACTCTGAAGGATCCAGAAGATTGCCTGAAGAAACAATTACCATTTTGGTACAAGTCAAAGGTGCAACTTTCCAGATGCAGGCAACTGGTCAACCGACAGTTGCCATATTAAGTAAAAGACAAATAAAGTCGGTCTGCTCCATGCCTTGGAAGCTTAAACCGCAATTAATGCAATGTTGAACCTTTGCTCAACCAATCAGATTCAAGGATTACCCTGAAGGTATCCGTTGAAGAAATGTGACTGTTGGCACATCTCACCTATAAAAGAAGGAGCTGAAGAGGAGTAAATGTAGACACAACAATTCAGAGTGCCAACAACCAAAAAGTTACAAGTTACAAGTTGTGTTTATCTCTCTACAAGATTCAAAGTTTAAGTGTGCATTTGAAGTGTGATTACAATTTCTGTGAGAATTGTAAGAGTGTTTATCGAGTAGTAAATAAGTCTCGATTGTGTAGTGTGGTTGAGTATTCCTTAGTGAATATCCTTCTCGCGGTTTGAGGAGAAGGGGTAACGTAGGAGTTTTATCTCCGAACATCCATAAAAACCTGTGTCTTGTTCTTTACTTTCTGCCGGTTCCGCTTTCTAACAGACTCGCACTATCATAACCGACTTACATCATTCTAACCGACTCACTAAACCTCAAACTGACTTTCTCCAAACTCTATGTTAGGATCGGGGACGCCCTTGGAGGACCGGGGGTGTTTCCGGTTTCGGTAAGGGTGGCCGCTTACAACACACACACACTTTTTGGTGATAGTTCGGTTAGAGACTAAAACCGCTCTTAACACTACACAGATTGTCACAGACTCTTGAACCGAGTTCAAGTGCGGAAATGTCCGTTTCAATCTGAAGCAACGAATACGATTCGGATGAAGTTTATGAGGAGTCTGTTTAAGGATATGAGTGACCGGTTTAAGGCGTATGATTAGTTTGAGGTTAGGTAAAATAAATAAAAGCAAAGGAAAGAACACGAGACAAGGATTTGTTTATGGATGTTCGGAGCAAACCCTCCTACGTCACCCCTTCTTCTCAGGTTATGAGAAGGATCTCCACTAACTCTTTAGAGTTACAACAATACTGCCGGTCGAGCCCAACTTCGCTACTCGCCGGTTACACCAAACTCACACTTTGATGTAATACAACAACTCAACACAACAACACACAAAAAAGCTTCCGGTTTTAGGCAAACCGGTTTTTGGAATATATGACTTTATCTCTCTAACTTAATGATTTTCTTAAAAAGATGTGATTGATATTTTTCGCTTGATCACTGCTTTAAATGAAGACGTCTCGTCTTCCTTTTATAGCTGAGAGGACACAACGGTCATATTTTCTCTCTCCTGGTAATGATCAAGAGGCTTGCACGCCTTCCCTCTTGGACAGATCAATTTGGACACATGGCAGACATGCGCTTTAGCCGGTTTGCATGTTGGACACATGGCAGACATGCACTTAGCCGGTTTGCATTTTGGACACATGGCAGCTCTTAGCCGGCTGCCTGACAGCTACCTGCTGCCTGGAGATTGCTTCTGGATTTGGACAAGCATGCCTGACAACTACCTGCTGCCTGGAGATTGCTTCTGGATTTGGACAAGCATGCCTGACAGCTACCTGCTGCCTGGAGATTGCTTCTGGATTTGGATTACTCATTTAATAACCGGAGCTTGACAGCATTTAATCAACCGGAACATTTATGACTGAGCGGCTGCAGTTAATCAACCGGAACATTTATGACTGAGCGGCTGCAGTTAATCAACCGGAACATTTATGACTGAGCGGCTGCAGTTAATCAACCGGAACATTTATGACTGAGCGGCTGCAGTTAATCAACCGGAACATTTATGACTGAGCGGCTGCAGTTAATCAACCGGAACATTTATGACTGAGCGGCTGCAGTTAATCAACCGGAACATTTATGACTGAGCGGCGCAGAGGCGTTTACCACTACGCTACAACAACTTCTTGTTATATTTAAACCAATTAATATACTTGATATAACTTAGCGGTTTAACATATATATTTGAACTTAGTTTTATCTATTCATTAAACTTTTCATAAGTTATAACAATTATTTTCTATCAATTTCTCCCTTTTTGATTATTTAGAATAAATATTCAAAACTCGTAATGTGTGGCCGGTTTAAAATTAATCTACTTAATTTTTCTATCAATTTCTCCCTTTTTGATTATTTAGAATAAATATTCAAAACTTGTAATGTGTGGCCGGTTTTTAAAATTAATCTACTTAATTTTTCTATCAATTTCTCCCTTTTTGATTATTTAGAATAAATATTCAAAACTTGTAATGTGTGGCCGGTTTTAAAAATCTTATATTTGTTTGGCCGGTTTTAAAGAGCTTACACTTGTTTGGCCGGTTTTAAAGAGCTTACACTTGTTTGGCCGGTTTTAAAGAGCTTACACTTGTTTGGCCGGTTTTAAAGAGCTTACACTTGTTTAGCCGGTTTTAAAGAGCTTACACTTGTTTGGCCGGTTTTAAAGAGATTACATTTGTTTGGCCGGTTTTTGAAAACTTATATTTGTTTGGCCGGTTTTTGGGAAAAACGGTTTCGTTTAAGGAATAAATTTTTTTTTATTTATTTTTTTTTTTAACAAATTTTCTTCAAATTTTGTAATCTAACAATCCTAAAATATTTCTAAGGGAAGAAAACTTAGACTCGAGAAGTGGCTTTGTGAGGATGTTAGCCACTTCATGCTTGTTCCCTTCAAATGATGTGTTCGTCAGCAGCCGGCTGTCCGGATGCCATGATGTCTCTTCCAAGCTTCTGTCTTGATTTACCTGCATTTATAGACAATAAAGAATCTGGTCCCCATTTTTCTTTGGGTCCGTGGCTTATTAGTCCCTTGAGAATCCAGACTTTAATAAGTCGGATAACTTTCCCGGTTGTGGTTCTAATTACTTTTCCGGTGCTTGGTTTTACATCTTTCTGTTGTCCTAAGAGTGCCTTTTTTTGTGGGTGTGTATCGGTTTGTTTACCTACTGGCCGGTTGGCTTTCCTTCTCTCAGGATGAAGCCATTTTTCCGAGTCAGTTGGACTTACATATTTTATTTCATTTTCCGGTTTTAGATCACATTCTTCCTCATTATCGGTTGATGAACTCTTGACGAATCTTATGAAAGGAAGATTGTCTTTTGTGAGTTTCATCCCGTTGGAATGCTTGTGAGTGGCGGATTTGTTATAACCAATACCAAATTTACATTTGGGATGTCTTTGGTAATTAGACATCTGGCTTACCGCTTCACTAGATCTCTTCCAAGAAGCCGTGACATATTTAATTCTCTCATTTTCTTCGGTTAACGATTGGACTGTCTCCTTGAGCTTCTCATTCTCTAAGGATAGTCCAACCGGTTCGTAAGTCTCGGTTCCGCTTGGCTCACCAGCGGTACCACTTGACTTTCCGGTTTCATATTTTGTTTGGGTCGGTATTAAAACAGCCAATTTTTTGAACTCATCGACCATGTCGTTGAGTGCAATAACTAAGTCTTCTTTAGTAAATTCTTCAGAAGAGAAATCAAATACCTCAGATTCTTTCTCCGCCATGACGCATGTATCAACTTTATCATCGCCGTCGCTGGGTGATGAGTCGTCCGAATCGCTATCGGCCCATTTGCTATTGATTTCATAAGCTATCAGAGCCTTATGATCTTTCCGGTTCTCCTTTATTTGGTCGCTACCCTCACACAGTTGGATCAACTTCTCCCAAATTTCTTTAGCAGAAGAGCACAATTTGATCTTACTAAACATGTTTTTGTCCAACGACTTGAACAAAATGTTTTTGGCAACATTATCCAAGTTATTCATCTTCTTATCTTCCGTCGTCCATTTGTATCTTGGCTTATCAATCTTTATCGGGCCATCGGTAATAACATACCACATGTCATCGTCTTGTGAGGCCAAATGCACTTCCATCCGTATCTTCCAATCAACATATTCTTCGATGCAGAACATGGGGGGCTCGTTGATGAAAGACATGATGGTATTCGGTTGCTTGAGTGTTAAAAACCTCGCTCTGATACCACTTGTTAGGATCGGGGACGCCCTTGGAGGACCGGGGGTGTTTCCGGTTTCGGTAAGGGTGGCCGCTTACAACACACACACTTTTTGGTGATAGTCCGGTTAGAGACTAAAACCGCTCTTAACACTACACAGATTGTCACAGACTCTTGAACCGAGTTCAAGTGCGGAAATGTCCGTTTCAATCTGAAGCAACGAATACGATTCGGATGAAGTTTATGAGGAGTCGGTTTAAGGATATGAGTGACCGGTTTAAGGCGTATGATTAGTTTGAGGTTAGGTAAAATAAATAAAAGCAAAGGAAAGAACACGAGACAAGGATTTGTTTATGGATGTTCGTAGCAAACCCTCCTACGTCACCCCTTCTTCTCAGGTTATGAGAAGGATCTCCACTAACTCTTTAGAGTTACAACAATACTGCCGGTCGAGCCCAACTTCGCTACTCGCCGGTTACACCAAACTCACACTTTGATGTAATACAACAACTCAACACAACAACACACAAAAAAGCTTTCGGTTTTAGGCAAACCGGTTTTTGGAATATATGACTTTATCTCTCTAACTTAATGATTTTCTTAAAAAGATGTGATTGATATTTTTCGCTTTATCACTACTTTAAATGAAGACGTCTCGTCTTCCTTTTATAGCTGAGAGGACACAACGGTCATATTTTCTCTCTCCTGGTAATGATCAAGAGGCTTGCACGCCTTCCCTCTTGGACAGATCAATTTGAACACATGGCAGACATGCGCTTTAGCCGGTTTGCATGTTGGACACATGGCAAACATACACTTAGCCGGTTTGCATTTTGGACACATGGCAGCTCTTAACCGGCCGCCTGACAGCTACCTGCTGCCTGGAGATTGCTTCTGGATTTGGACAAGCATGCCTGACAGCTACCTGCTGCCTGGAGATTGCTTCTGGATTTGGATTACTCATTTAATAACCGGAGCTTGACAGCATTTAATCAACCGGAACATTTATGACTGAGCGGCTGCAGTTAATCAACCGGAACATTTATGACTGAGCGGCTGCATTAAGTGTCGGTTGACCGGAGCCTTCTTTCATTAAATGTCTGTTGACCGATCTCCTAACTTAACTCCAGTTGACCAACTGGTTGACTGAACTTCTTGGACGAACCGGTTGACTGAACTTCTTGGACGAACCGGTTGCTTTTACTTCAAACCGAAGTCAAACAACCGAACAGTATATATATATATTTCCAACTGAATGGATTTTGCTCAATTACCCTGAAATAACAAAACTTTAAATATTATTTACAGCCAGTGGGATTTGATCCCTGGTCACCTGTGTGACAGGCAGAGGCGTTTATCACTATGCTACAACAACTTCTTGTTATATTTAAACCAATTAATATACTTGATATAACTTAGCGGTTTAACATATATATTTGAACTTAGTTTTATCTATTCATTAAACTTTTCATAAGTTATAACAATTATTTTCTATCACTCTACCTCTATTCATCTTGTGTGTGTGTTGTTTCAGTCTAAAACAAAACACTTCCGCACTTGAACTCGGTTCAAGGGTTTGTGACAGTCTGTGTAGTATTGAAACCGGTGATAATCTCTAACCGGATTAAATGCCAACCGTTGAGTGTTGTAGTGTTAGCCGGACCCCGGTCCCCTATCGGCGATCTAGATCCTAACAATTGGTATCAGAGTAGTTAGTTTCAATACTCAAGCAACCCGAAGCAAGAAAGCATGACTTTTGAGAAGACTCCAATGCTAGAAGGTGATGATTTCGCCAACTGGAGATATGCATGCACTTGCACCTAATCACTATGGATGATGAGATGCCGTTCATCCTGTCTGAAGGACCGATAAAGATTGATAAAGATAGAAAGGATTGGACAGTTGAGGATAAGAGGAGAAACAATCTGGACAATCACGCCAAAAACCATATCTTCAAAGGTTTGGACAGAAATACCTTTTATAAGGTCAGAGATTGTAAAACCTCAAAAGAAGTATGGGAAATAGTGATTCAACTTCATGAGGGAAATAAAAGAACCAAGGAAAACAAGATAATGGTGGCTACCCAAAAGTTTGAAAACATCAAGATGAAGCCAAGAGAAACCATGTGGGAGTACAGTGACCGGTTTACAAATGTGATAAATGATCTATCATCTCTTGGAAAGAAGTATGATAACAAGGAAACAATTATCAAAGCTTTAAGATCTCTTCCGAGTGCATGAGACATAAAGACGGTGGTGATGAGAGAATCAAACTGCCTAAACAAGATGAAGCTACACGATGTATTCGAACATCTGAAGGCATATGAGTTTTAAATGAGATCCAGGATCGAAGATGAAGCATCAACCTGAACCGCTACGAAGGCACTAGTCACATCTATAGAACCGGTAGTTGCCGCACCAATCAAATCCGCTGAATAATTCACTGAGGATGCAATGGCAATGCTTGCACAGAAGTTTGGCAGATTCATAAAGAAAAACTAACCGACAAACAACAAGTATAACTACGGTGATAAATCTAATATTAGATGTTATAATTGTAACTGTTTGGGACATTTCAGGTGGGAATGCAGAAAACCAAGACGGGATGACCGGAAGCCGGATGATCAGAACCAAAGAAACAACTACTCATAAACCGGTGAAAGGAGGGAAATTCAGAAAGCACTGATAGCCGATGATGAAGGAAGTCTATGGGCTCACAGTGACAGCGATGATGAACTCTCTTGTCTCATGGCAAACGAAGAACATTTATTTAATTTTTCTTGTGAAGAATTTACTAAAGATGATTTAGTTAATGCACTAAATGACATGGTAGTAGAGTATAAAAATCTATTAACCTTAGTACCAACCCGACTCAACTTTAGAACCGACCCTATGGCACCAACCCGGTCCAATCTTGAAGCCGATAATATTCAACCTGATGAAATCTTAGAAATCGAGGCAGCACCTGAACTATCATCTGAGACTGAACAGTTCAAGGAGTCAGTTCAAGAGTTGACCGAAGTGGAAGATGCAGGAACCAGGTATCGAATAGCAGCATGGAAAAGATCCAGTGAAGCGGTGAACCAGATGTCTAATTATCAAAGACATCTCAAATGCAAATTTGGTCTTGGATACAAAAACAACAGATCCGCCAACCGGAACCGTTCCAACGAGATGAAATTCACAAAAGACAATCTTCCTTTTATAAGATTTGTCAAGAGTTCTTCAACCGACAATGAGGCACAACGTGACTCAAAACCGGAAAAAGAAATAAAATATAAAAGTCCAACTGACTCGTAAAAATGGCTTCATCCTGATAGAAGGAAAGCCAACCGGCCAACAGGTAAACAAACCGATCCACGGCCACATAGAATAAACCAAAAGTCACTACAAAAAAGGCACTCTTAGGACAACAGAAAGATGTCAAGCCAAGAACAGGAAAACTAATTAGAACCATAACTGGGAAAGTTATCCGACTTATTAAAGTCTGGATACCTAAGGGACTAATCAACCGTGGACTCAAGTAAATGTGGGTAACAAATAGTTATAAATATGTGTATTTTACAGGTTATGAAGAAACGGCTAGGAAATTCTGAGTGGTACCTGGACAGCGGTTGTTCTAGACATATGACTGGAAACAGCAACCTTCTGACCGATATCAAAATAGAAACTGGTGCAATGATAGTTTTTGATGACAACTCAAGAGGTAGAACTGTGGGCAAGGGTAAGATTATCCATGGTAATTTAACAATTAACAATGTACTTCTAGTTGAAAATCTACATTTTAACCTACTAAGTATTAGTCAGATGTGTGATGCTGGATATACTGTAGAATTTCTTAGACATGCATGCTTAGTTAAAAACTCTCAGGGTAGTACACTACTAACCAGAAATAGGTTAAAAAATATATACAAGGTAGACTGGAAAAATGAAGTGGAGCATCCTGTTTGCATGGTAGCTAAAAATGATCAAACCTGGCTATGGCATAAAATGTTAAACCATCTAAACCTCAAAACTATAAACTATATCCGCAATAAAAAGTTAGTTGAAGGAATTCCTGATATAACATTTAATAAGGATAAGGTGTGCTCAGAATGTCAAATGGGTAAATAAACTAAATCAACCTTTAAGAGTAAAGGAAACATTCAGTATAACCGATGTTTAGACCTTGTTCACATGGATTTATTTGGACCGATTAGGCTCACCAGCGTAGGTGGTATGCATTACACTATGGTTGTTATTGATGATTATTCTAGATATACATGGGTCACATTTTTTGCATCTAAAAGTGAAACCGCATTCAATTTAATTACACTTCTTAAGCGTTTACAAAATGAAAAATAAACACGTATAAATAGCATTAGGAGTGATAGAGGAACCAGATTTACAAATAGTACTCTAAATGCATTTCTTGAGGAATCCGAGTTGTCTAGTGCCAGAACTCCTCAACAGAACGACCTGGCTGAGAGAAGAAACCGAACTCTCAAGGAAGCCGCAAGGTCTATGATAGTCGACTCAGGTGTTGCTCAAACATTTTGGGCTGAAGCTATCAGCACTGCATTTTATACACAAAACCGGTGTTTGATTAACAAATTTCACAATAAAACACCGTACGAAGTATATTTTGATAGAATTCCTAACATTCGGTATCTTAAGATTTTCGGTTGTAAATGTTACATTCACATTAATGGCAAAAACTAATTATCTGTTTTTGATGCAAAATCTGATATTGGGATAATGCTAGGATACTCAGCGGTTAGTAAATCATATAGAGTATATAATACTAGAACTTTAACCGTGGAAGAATCTCTTCATGTTGTATTCGATGAATCCGTTGAAAGTAACACTGCATCATCCTTTGATCTACACAAAAGATTGGAAAATCATAATATCCATTCTGATAGTGAAGATGAGATTCCAGTTTTCAGACGGTTTGTCCATGACCAAATGGGTGTTGTTGAAACCCAGCCGGATCAAGCTGCCACACAGCAGGAAGCTAACACCTCGGCTCAATTTGAGGAAATCGGTCGGTCTGACACTATTGTTCAGCCTACCGATATGTCTAGCCTTGATCAAACAAACGGTAATTTGGTAGACATTCATAAACCGAATCTTAAAAGGAACACAAATTATCCTCCTGAGCTTATTATAGGTGACCCTTCAAAACCCATCCAAACTAGGCGACAAAAACTGGAGGAATACTTTAATTCCGCTTTCATATTTCAGATTGAGCCGAAAAAGGTGGATGAAGCATTGTTGGATCCGGATTGGATCTTAGCAATGCAAGAAGAGTTAAATCAGTTTGAGAGCAATAAAGTCTGGTATCTAGTTCCTAGACCGAAAGATCAACTGGTCATATGAACAAGATGGGTATTCAGAAATAAACTCAATGAAGACGGTTTGGTTACGAGGACCAAAGCTAGATTAGTGGCACAAGGATACAAACAGGAAGAAGGCATTGATTTTGAAGAATCATTTGCTCATGTAGCTAGAATTGAAGCCATTAGATTTTTGTGGCCTTTACTGCTTAAATTTTTTTAAAGTATTCCAAATGGATGTTAAAAGTGCATTTTTAAATGGTGACCTACGTGAAGAAGTATACGTTGAATAACCACCCGGTTTTAAAAATGCTGACCTGACTAATCATGTATATCGTCTAAATAAAGCCCTCTACGGCTTAAAACAAGCTCCTAGAGCTTGGTATGATACATTATCCGTATTTCTGATACATCATGACTTCACCATAGGTTCAGTAGATAAAACCCTATTTAAATTTGAGAAAAGGGGACACATTCTACTTGTTCAAATATATGTAGATGATATCATTTTCGGATCAACCGATCCTAAGCTGTGTGATAAATTCTCAACCCTGATGACTAACAAATTTGAAATGAGTATGATGGGAGAATTAACTTTCTTTCTAGGTCTTTAGGTTAAACAACTCGAAGGAGGAACTTTCATCAATCAGTCCAAATATACAAAGGAACTTCTAAAGAAATTTGGGATGGAAACATGTTCCTCTGCCGCCACTCCAATGAGCTCATCAATCAAGCTGGATAAAGATGATGACGATAAGGGAGTAGACCTGACAGCCTATTGTGGAATCATCGGTTCACATCTGTACCTGACAGCAAGTAGACCAGATATATTATTTGTGGTCGGAGTAAGTGGAAGATTCCAGGCTAATCCCAAACAGTCTCACTATACAGCCGCTAAACGAATCCTGAAATATCTAAAGGGAACCCCTGAAGTCGGATTATGGTATCCAAAAGACTCAAGTTTTAACCTAACAAGCTATTCTGATGCAGACTATGCAGTATGTAAAGTTGATTGAAAAAGTACCAGCGGAACATGCCAATTCTTAGGTGATCGGCTTGTTTCATGGCACAACAAGAAGCAAACGTCGGTTGCTACATCAACTGCAGAAGCTGAATATCTGGCAGCCGGAAGTTGTTGTTCACACTTCTATGGATTCAACAGCAACTAAAGGACTTTGGTGTCACCGCCGAAGAGTCTCCAATTTTCTATGACAACACAAGTGCCATAGCAATCACATACAATCCAGTTCTACACTCTATAACCAAGCACATCGACATAAGGCATCATTTCATCTGGGAACATGTCATGCAGAAGCACATCCGGTTGGAATACGTATCAACTAATCAAAAAGTAGCCGATATCTTCACAAAGCCTCTGCTGGAAGCTAAGTTTTTTTCTTCAAAAACATCCTCGGTGTAGCCGATATAAATCAACTCATTTCTTAAAACCTTTAACCTCTAAAGGGAAAAATCGGTGCGGACAGACAAAACGGGCAGTTCTTCCTAAAATATCGAAAACCGAATTCACCATCGTATTTATTGAAAAATCACTTTATCTATCAGTTACAGTAAACCGACCAGTTACTTAGTACATACACTAACTAACTACATCGGGACCAATGACTGAAAACCAACCGGTTTGAATATAATATACTTTGTAATATTTGGCTTCCTAACAAAAATGGAACAACTGTCTGTGTTTGGATGTATCTGTTCTGAAAAGATTCCTTTTCAAAACAAAGCAGTCATGCCTCAAAAGATGTGAAGATGTGATATCTTTCATTGTCCAGGCCTATGACTCACATCCTTAGGCTGTAAACACACCTAATTCATGCAAGATGTTCTATCCTACGGTTAATAAACTACATTACATGCTACCCACCAGATAATACTACTCACCTATATCACCCTCCAACTGATATATAAGTTAGATGAATATCAAACAAATATTCACACTCTCAACCTCTCATCTTACTAAGGCAAAAATGTCTCAGTTCCAGAACATTCTCCAAGTTGAGTTTGACACAGCACAAGGCACAAAACACTACGAAATTTCCAAGATGATCAAGTCTTTGGAGAGTACCGGTCTTCGATCCTTCCTAGATGATAAACATATCATATTTCCTGAAACCGTAAACAAATTCTTTCACAATGCCAGAGTTTTTCGCGACACTCCATTTTTCGACACTCTTATCCAATCAAGGGTAAGAGGAACAATTTTCGACTTCACTGAGAGAGACTTCGCTCGGTGCTTCGACCTTCCCAAGGAAGGTTTTACAGACCTGTTAGTTTTGGCTGAACAGAAAGCCAAAATATCTCTAGAATTCTCCTGCTCCAACTCTCCGGTCGATGATCACAATGCACGATCATCGTTGAGGGCCGAATATCAGCTCCTCGAAAACATCATTGGTAAGGCCATCCTGGGAAAGGATGTCACCAATACCTACTGTACCACGATCTTTAACATCATGACCGCCATAACGACCGATAATCCAGTAAACTGGTCTAGGTTCCTGTTTGACAACCTAATCTGGATGATCAATACCCGACACACCGGTTTTATTCCTCAAATAAGCTCTCTACTCATCGAACTCGGGGCTCCACTCTGTCCAGGCGAAGGGCTGAACCAATGACAAGTCTTGACCAGGGATTCCGCGGATTCTTTCTTTGAGCGGTTTGAGAAAGCATGGAAGAAAAAGCAGAGAAACATCACCTCCTCTAGCCATCTAAGAATTACTCCTTCGGACAATCGGTCATTTTGCTTCATGCACCGGTTGTATTTCTACCTATTTTAATCGGTTGTGTCTTCCTTTTGGTCTACTGTAATTCACCTTTTTCTTAATAAAATTCTAGTACCTTTGAATTCTAACTGCATGGGAAACTACACAAACTTAGTTGGTTTCCAACTAGATTCTCAACCTCGGTCTCCGTAACCGGTCAAAACTACCACTTCCCAAGACGTTTTGAAAACATAAATATTTTACAGCATAAATGAGACAAAACGAAATCTTGATCTTAAATGCTCTTACGTTACCTCTCATTTCAAACCTATTAAAGATACCTATCACTCTCATTCCAATACACCCCAAGAAGCTGAATATCTGGCAGCTGCAAGTTGTTGTTCACAACTTCTATGGATTCAACAGCAACTAAAGGACTTTGGTGTCACCGCCGAAGAGTCTCCAATTTTCTGTGAAAACACAAGTGCCATAGCAATCACATACAATCCAGTTCTACACTTTAGAACCAAGCACATCGACATAAGGCATCATTTCATCTGGGAACATGTCATGTAGAAGCACATCCGGTTGGAATACGTATCAACTGATCAACAAGTAGCCGATATCTTCACAAAGCCTCTGCATGAAGCTAAGTTTTTTTTCTTCAGAAACATCCTCGGTCTAGCCGATATAAATCAACATATTTCTTAAAACCTTTAACCTCTAAAGGGAAAAATCGGTGCGGATAGACAAAATCGGCAGTTCTTCCTAAAATGTCGGAACCGAATTCACCATCGTATTTATTGAAAAACCACTTTATCTATCAGTTACAGTAAACCGACCAGTTACTTAGTACATACACTAACTAACTACATCGGGACCAATGACTGAAAACCAATCGGTTTGAATATAATATACTTTGTAATATTTGACTTCTTAACAAAAATGGAACAACTGTCTGTGTTTGGATGTATCTGTTCTGAAAAGATTCCTTTTCAAAACAAAGCAGTCATGCCTCAAAAGACGTGAAGATATGATATTTTTCATTGTCCAGGCCTATGACTCACATCCTTAGGCTGTAAACACACCTAATTCATGCAAAATGTTCTATCCTACGGTTAATAAACTACATTACCTACTACCCACCAAATAATACTACTCACCTATATCACCCTTCAACTGATATATAAGTTAGATGAATATCAAACAAATATTCACACTCTCAACCTCTCATCTTACTAAGGCAAAAATGTCTCAGTTCCAGAACATTCTCCAAGTTGAGTTTGACACAGCACAAGGCACAAAACACTACGAAATTTTTAAGATGATCAAGTCTTTGGAGAGTACCGGTCTTCGATCCTTCCTAGATGATAAACATATCATATTTCCTGAAACCGTAACCGAATTCTTTCACAATGCTAGAGTTTTTCGCGACACTCCATTTTTCGACACTCTTACCCAGTCAAGGGTAAGAGGAACAGTTTTCGACTTCACGGAGCGAGACTTCACTCGGTGCTTCGACCTTCCCAAGGAAGGTTTTACAGACCTGTCAGTTTTGGCTAAACAGAAAGCCAAAATATCTCTAGAATTCTCCCGCTCCAACTCTCCGGTCGATGATCACAATGCACAATCATCGTTGAGGACCAAATATTAGCTCCTCAACGACATCATTGGTAAGGCCATCATGGGAAAGGATGTCACCAATACCTACTGTACCACGATCTTTAACATCATGACCGCCATAACGACCGATAATCCGGTAAACTAGTCTAGGATGCTGTTTGACAACCTAATCTGGATGATCAATACCCGACACACCGGTTTTATTCCTCAAATAAGCTCTCTACTCATTGAACTCGGGGCTCCACTCTGTCCAAGCGAAGGGCTGAACCAATCACAGGTCTTGACCAGGGATTCCGCGGATTCTTTCTCAAAGCGGTTTGAGAAAGCATGGAAGAAAAAACAGAGAAACATCACCTCCTCTAGCCACTGAAGAATTACTCCTTCGGACAATCAGTCATTTTGCTTCATGCACCGGTTGTATTTCTACCTATTTTAATCGGTTGTGTCTTCCTTTTGGTCTACTGTAATTCACCTTTTTCTTAATGAAATTCTAGTACCTTTGAATTCTAACTGCATGGGAAACTACACAAACTTAGTTGGTTTCCAACTAGATTCTCAACCTCGGTCTCTGTAATCGATGAAAATTACCACTTCCCAAGACGTTTTGAAAACATAAACATTTTACAGCATTAGAAGTGATCATGGAACTGAGTTCACTAACAAATACCTATCATCTTATCTCGAGGAGACTGGAATTAGGCACGAGTTGTTTAGTGCCAGAACTCCACAGTAAAACGACATTGGAGTCGGTGAATGAAGTCCTGTCTTCCATACGTGCTTTCCACGAAGCCTTGAGTCTTGAACCGTTTCCTTAATTAAGGCTTTCATCTCCTCCGAAAGTAGAACATCATATAGATTTTGCACCGGAGGTTGAGAAAGAACTAATAGCGATACCTTTGTGCCAGTCTGTTTTTGAGGACCGTTCTCTATGGATTGTTTCGGTTAGGAGACTTACCCGAAGGAGCTTTGGCCGATGATTCAGTGGATGGAGAGGCTGTTACCCCATCTTCTTGTTCTTTATTTTCCGAAGACGCAGAGGGAGGTTCCGGTTGTCTTTCTTCAGTTTGAACTCCTTTCGGTCTAGATGATTGACCGACCTCGAAGTTTGTCTTTGTAGGATGTTTCTCATTTTGGTCAGCCTCTTCTTCATCATCCAGAGTGAAGTTAAGCATTTCAGCATTTCTCTCGGTTGTCTTTTACAACTTTTTGATTTCGGCTTGAAGTTCTACTTCAACCGTTTTCATCGTGTCCATCACTATCTTGTCTACTCCGGCTATTTCATCTTTAGCAGTGTATTTTTGATTAATATTGTCCATGGTCGAAGTCAGCACCTTCAGTTTTGCGTTGGTTTCAACCAACTTTGCCCTTGACATAGCGATCGGTATGGATGATGTTTTGGCGAGGTCAATCATCGTTTCTTCCAAAGTTACCAAAGTCGACCACTTGTCATTTTCGGGACAATCCAGATCATATCTTTAAAAAGAACTTATGTCCTTATTTCCCCCCATTCTTAGAAAGAATCGGATAACACATAAGCTTTTTGTTCAATCATCTTGAGAACACTATCCACGATCTCATCGGCCTCAGCATCGGCCATTTGAGAGTTCGGAATTTCAGAATCAGGAATAGTTGTATTGTCAGCCGCCTCCTCAAGAGTCTGATTTTGATCGGTTCCGGTTGAAGGAATTTCCTCATTGACCGGACCGGTTGAGATTCTTCCGGTATGATCACTCTCATGCACCGGAGATTGTTCAACCAAAATTTCTTCGTCAATATGTTTGGCCGTCTCGTTGGCCTTATCATCAGCACTTTCCCGGTCAGTTTCAGCAGTCTGACTGGTCTCAACAAGTTTACTCGTCACATCGGTTTTAGCAACCCAATTGACCTCATTCACAACATTATCATTACTATCTGAAGTTCTCTGTAGAGCCTCTAAATCCGTAGGCCCAACAGGTTGAATAATAGAATCCCTAAGTACAAGAGTAGGAGAGGTGATATATATATTTACCTCTGGGACGGAGATTGCCTTAGATTTTGATTTGCTTGTCGCGTTGGCATGGACCTGGCAGGAGTTTGAGGAATTTCCGGATTTGGAACAAATTCGACGTGAATTTGATCATTGACCGAAGTGAGGACATGAGTAGCCTCGCGGTTAACCGGTCCGGAAGGTATGACAGTTTCCGTTTTCTCGTTGTCGGTTGATTTGCTAGCCGTTTTCTCAGTCACCGGCTTCTTCCCCTTCTTGATTGTTTCCTTAGTTTCCTTCACCTTCGGTTTCTTAGCCTTCAGTTCCTTTTCTTTCGGTTCATTTTCGTTTGGTGCTTTAGCCTTCCCTGCTCTAACCAAACTTTTTACAATACTAACCAAATTTAAGATTTTACTTTTTGATAGAATAGTACCTGGACCGGTTGGAATTTCAAGGTGGAGTAGAATCTTGCCGATCTGCATCGCATAGCCCTGAGACCGGTCTTTCTTTGAATCTATCATATCGCATAGAACATCAAATAGAATGCTTCCCCAGTTTATTTGATCACCGAGAAGGATCCCGACCATCATCTTAAATTTTGCCCGGGTGAGGTTGTCGAAATTACCTCATCTTCCCTAAAGTGATTTGGAGACGATATCGCATAACAGTCGATATTCGAATTTCAGCCAACTTTTCTTGTCGGTGAACTCCACCAGTTCATCAGTGTTGAAGATCATCTTCTGAATGTCCAGAGCCGTTTTAGTCGATAATTTGGTCAAAAAGTCACGACCCTCATTCGGAAGACGAAGAGCCTTAGCGAAGACTTCCTCTGATAACTGAAAATTCTTGCTTCCCACCATCGTATAAATAAAATTCTTCTTGAGTCTGGCGTTCTCGAAAAAATCTTTAACCTCATCCTGATACATGATAAAAGGGACCTTCAAGGAAAAATTACAGCCTAGAATTCTTGACAGAGTTCATCACCCTTTGAACCTCATCCAAGCCATTGGTCTTGATTTCTTCAAAATCAACCTGAACGATGTGGACAAAAAGTGCATTATCACGTTCCATAGTTAAATCTGGAAATGCTTAGAGATATAGAGAAATATAATGCAAGAGCGCAAGAGATTTCAATAGAAAGAAGATATGTGTAAAAAATAATATGTAAAGTCCCTTTATATATGTGATGGATGTGGCGGTTAGGTCACCGAACCGTCACATCTTTTTAGGAAAAAGGCGCCAACTTTTCTTCCAAAAGTTACGGCGGTAACTTTTGGCGATAAAATACGAGTGATAAGAAAAGGCAGTACAAATGAGCGGTAAGGTAATTTAACATTCTCAACATTTTGTTAAATGAACCGAATTTAACTTAAACAAAGACATTTAAAATAAGCGTTTTAATTATATTTATCGGTCAAGTAAAACAACCGGTCGTACAACAAAATGATCGGCTGTTCATTAAAACAACACAATACATAGGAAATTAATTTCAAGGTCTAGATTCTAGCCTCTGAATCCAACTTTCCACTGATTCTTCGGTCAGAATGTTGACCAGAGATGCCGGGAATCCCGGTCCGAGATTTGGATTGATGGAACGAAGAAATCGGCTCAACTGAGGAGCATAGCCGATCCTTCTTCGAGAAGATTGGATCATCATCTTCAACTTGTTAAAGATGATCGAGGCCCAGTTGATGGGCGTATTTCAGACAACTGAGATCATCATCTCGTAGACTCTCCTGGTGTAGTACTGATTAGGTATCTGTCCCAAGACGGATCGCTAGATAAAATCGTGAAGAATTTGAAAATAGGGAGCAAGGTTGGATTTAAGTCCATGGGAGTTGACCGAACTAAACTTTTTGAGAAGATGAATGCAAGCTCATCGTTTACATTGAAAGGTGAGAGAAGAAATCTGAAAATCCTTTGGATGGCAAATCGAAGAACTCAACGAATGATTCTTCGGTTATTTGGAGGACAAAGTTTCTTTGGATGTAAGAAGTGATTCTTCCATCATTCGTTACAATGGCATGATTAAAGAACTGGTTGACATCCGAATCCAGGATGTTTTCAGGACATTCCAAGAATTTTTGAAGACCGGTGTTGATAAGAGGATCAAATATGAGGTCTCTTGGTCCATTGTCTTGAGAGGATAGAATAGAATCGAAATCGATGATGAGGGAGGTTCTAAAAGTAGAATTCATCTTGAAATCTTGAGAAAGAGAAAGCTTGAATCTAGAGAGATAAGCAAAAGATGTTGTGATTTGGATTGATGGTAAAACAATCTTTAAATAGGGGAACAATTTCAAAAGCATTTAATGCGTTTCATTAAATGAAAGGATTTTGCCGTTATGACATTTCTTGTCAATTTACCCCAAATGAATGAATTTTGAAAGTTGAAAAAAGTATTCCCTTTTTCAGAAAAGTATCTTGGAAAGTGTAACGTAGACTAACCTATCTACATTGACCGGTCAACGTTTTGAAAAACACTCGAGTAAAAACTTTGTTTGAAAACAACCTATATTTTTGAAATATTCGATTTGGATGAAAGAAGCGATAGCTTCTCCTTGAGAATATTCCCGGTTTGAAAATAATATTTGAAGTTAAGTATTTTAAGATTAGATTGAAATTTTAAAAAATCCGATTTCATAAAAGTCGATACAATACATAACCGATAGAACAACAAAATAATCGGTTTGAATACATAGATAAATACAAAATGATCCTAGGACACAGAGTTGGATGGAACAGTAGCTAGAGCTCTTTTGGCACTTGCTCTTTATAGCCGGCGGAGGTAAGTCTCAAGCGTTTTCTTTGTCAGAAGCTAATTGACGGAGAGAGGAATACTTGGGCCGAGATGGACATCTATGTAAAAGAATAGACCGCACAGCTGAGGAGCATATCCGGTCTGTCCCCTGTTGGAAGAGATCAACTTCTTCAAATTGTTGAAGATGATCATTGATCAGTTAACTTGAGTTCCTTCCATGATGGCAACCATCATTTCGAAGATGCTCTGGGTGTAAGTGAAAGTGTTTGACATGGCAAGAACGTTTTTGCCTACCATTTCACACAGAATTTTATATATATCTTTGAGGGAATGTTTGGGTCCATGGGTATCGACTGGAGTCGTGGAACTAGAGAAGCGATGGCACATCTGATTGATGACCATCAGTGAGAAGGAAAATTCAGTTATACCTATAGTGGGTAGACCGCAACTAATTGCAAAGTCTATCTCACTGAAAAGAAATGTTTTGCCGTGAACTTCGGCGAGAATAATGTCCTTAGAAAGAATCTTAGCAGATTTGAAAAACTCGTTGACTACACCGTAGTCAATGAAATATTTGTCTTCCATGAATGATCTAAGACTAAAGCGTTCGATTGACCGGAAAATAGATAAAATTTCTGTATTATCGGATTGGAGGACCGAGTTAAAATCGGCGAGAAAGAATTTGTTGGCGAGAAATAATTTGTTGGCAAGAAATCAACACATTTTTGCTTGAAGATTTATGTTATGTTTGATAGAAGATGTGAGATGAGATTAGAAAGAGTGAGTCATTTATATAAACAAAGTATCGGTTACATTATCTAGTTTCATCCTAAGTCCAATTAGATGTGATTGTTATTTCCAAAACAGCTACAGGTAAAAATCAGAAGTAGATTATATTTTCAAGGAATGTCAGTATTTTCCTTTACATAATGACAGACATAAGTCTTCACGTTCTTTAAAACAAGACTTTTCACTTTTTTACAAGATTTTTTTCAAGCATGAATGACAAACAATGTCTAGATGTCCCAAGTTTATTGGAAAATGAAATCACCGAAATTAAAAAGTAAATAATCGGTTGGTTTTGGTGACCGGTTTATAGAGATAGGATATTTTGTTCTAAAGATATACCGTTGTTAGGCGATATTTATTCAGGTTAGAGAACAAACCATCTGTTTCACCCGAATAACTTAGACCGCTTGATTTGTTTATAAATAGTTCGGTGAAGTGATTTAGCCAATCTCAATCGGAGACAACTATCCGGTTTAACATGCTTGATTTCATATCCCATTGATTTTTATGCATATAACAGATAAATATTTGACCGGTTTTAAAATAAAATGCAGGCATTTTTAAAAGATCCGATTAGTTTTCCAAAAATTCCAAGAGCATGATTTGAGAAGCGTGAGCTTCTCCTTGAGATCATGCCCCGTTTTTCATGAGAAAAATGTTTTTGAAAACATGCAGAAGCATTTAAGACAATTTGACTGCTATCAGCAATTCCTAAAACAGTTCTAAAATGAGAAAACTCAGCTTCCTGTAGTGTCTTTGTGAAGATGTCGGCCAATTGTTGGTCGGTCGAGACATATTCCAGTCGGATGTGCTTCTATTGTACATGCTCCCGGATGAAGTGATGCCTGATGTCGATATGTTTTGTTCTTAAGTGCAACACCGGATTATATGTGATTTCTATGGCGATGGTGTTGTCACAGAATATTAGAGATTTCTCAACAGTGATCCAAAAGTCCCTTAGTTGCTGTTGAATCCAGAGAAGTTGAGCACAGCATCTTCCGGCCGCCAAATACTTCGCCTCTGCAGTTGAAGTAGCAACCGATGTCTGTTTCTTACTATACATGGCATGTATCGATAATACTCTTCTGGTCTATTTTACAACCTACATAATCTGCATTAGAATAACTCGTTAGATTGAAACTAGAATCCTTCGGATACCACAGTCCCACATCTTGAGTGCTCTTTAAATATTTTTAGATTCTTTTGGCAGTAGTGTAATGAGATTACTTAGAATTAGCCTGGAATCTCCCGCACACTACGACCACAAACAATATGTCTAGTCGACTGGCTGTCAGGTACAAGAGTGAACCAATAATTCCACGGTAAGCTGTAATATCCACTCCTCGACCGTCTCCATTTTTGTCTAACTTGATGGATGAGCTCATTGGAGTGGAATCTGCAGAGCAGTTGTCCATTCCGAACTTCTTAACCAATTCCTTGGTGTATTTAGACTGATTGATGAAGGTTTCTCCATCGATCTGCCTAACCTGGAAACCTAGAAAGAAACTTAATTCCCCCATCATACTCATTTCAAACTTATCGGTCATCATTTTCGAAAACTTGTCACATAACTTAGAATTGGTTGAACCGAAAATTATGTCATCAACATAAATTTGAACAAGTTAAATATGTTCATTTTTCTCAAATTTGAATTTAGTTTTATCTACCGATCCTATGGTAAAATCATGATTAAACAAGAATTTTGTCAAAGTATCATACCAAGCTCTAGGAGCTTGTTTTAAACCGTAAAGGGGTCTTATCCAACCGATACACACGACTACTTAAATCAGTATTTTTAAAACCTGGAGGTTGCTCAACATACACTTCCTCACTTAACTCACCGTTTAAAAACGCAATTTTAACATCCATTTGAAAAACTTTGTGTTAGGATCTAGATCGGGGCTGGCGGACCGGGGTCTGGCCGGTTAGCTTTTTCTGATAACACTCAACGGTTGGTGTTTAATCCGGTTAGAGATTAACACCGAGTTTCAATACTATACAAACTGTCACAAACCCTTGAACCGAGTTCAAGTACGGAAGTGGTTTGTTCAGGTTGAAGCAACACACACAGAATGAATAGAGATAGTTTTGAAGAATATCGGTTTGGAGATTAGGAGGTCAGTTTGAAGTTTAAATGAATCGGTCGGTTATGACAGTGTTAGTCGGTTAAAAAGGGCAGAACCGGCAGAAATGTAAAGAACAAGACACATGTTTTATGGATGTTCGGAGACAAAACTTCTACGTCCCCCTTTCTTCTCGAACAACGAGAAGGATATTCACTAAGGAATTACAAACACAATACACGATCGAGTCTTATTTTCTGCTCGATAAACACTCTACAATTCTCACAGAAATTGTAATCACACTTCAAATGCACACTTAAGCTTTTAATCTTGTAGAGAGATAAACACAACTTGTAACTTGGGTTGTTGGCGCTCTTGATTGTTGTATCTCTTAGAATTTATGGAACTCTCAAAACTGCATTTACTCCTCTTCAGCTCCTTCTTTTATAGGTGAAATGTGTCAACGGTCACATTTCTTCAACGGATACCTACAGGGTAATCCTTGAATCTGATTGGTTGAGCAGAGGTTTAGCATTGCATTAATTGCGGTTTAAGCTTCCAAGGCATGGAGCAAACGGCTTAGATTTGTCTTTTACTTAATATGGCAACTGTCG